>NC_141624.1:1182717-1370217 GCF_047967505.1 Dipteris shenzhenensis | reverse complement strand
TCCACTTTTGGCACGAAGCGTGAAGTAACCTTGAGCACAATCGTCCCTGGGATGAAAGGATGGGGGCAAGTGTTCTTTGTTCTACGTTTAGAAGTGGGTTCAGGACAAGTCGTCTCATGTAGAACCTTGTACGTGGCACTTGATGGGTCGGACCTGAACACCGGTTTTTTGAAAGCTTGCTGAGTGGAAGGTGGGGATACAGGATTGTGAGGAGCCTGCAGAGGGTGAATGTACACTAAAAAACCAATCGAAGTTGGTCTTGTAGAGTAGGAGAGGTGGTAGAAGCCATGGGGAGAGTCTGAGGGGAGTTGTGGGGATGGGCGGGCAAATTGGTTGCGGATGTCTGGAGGGCAGCTACTTGGAATTGTTGCTGGAGCGCACGGCTAGGGCCCTCATCATCTGGTGTCTTCTTGTCCACCAAGGATTACATCTGCACTAGAAGTATAGCTTCGGCCTTTAGCCATCTTTTCCTCCTTCTTGAAACACTTGCACCTGAAGATCGAGTTGTTTGATCTTCTGGAGGTTTTCACCTCGTTCCTGTGTTCATTTGGACATAAATTCAGTAAAACCTCATTAGCATCCACATGAACATTGTTAAAAACTTTATTGCACCTTGAATCCAAATGGTAAGCAAAACTATGAATGACATTTCAGTTTGATGGGGCTCTACCCACAGAGATCTAGAGAAACTATAGTTGAGGAAGAGGTGAGGAATGTCTTCAAAATCTTTGCACCACCGTTTGCAAAATCCGTCTCCTTGACTGATTCCTAATGCTCGCTTGGCTGTCCAAACTCCTTGCTGCTGCAGAATTAGCCAAAGCAAGCATGACTGTTTCTCAAGAATATCCTTATCCCAAACTTTTGAAAATCTTATGGTCTGCACTGCTTCTGAATCTCTTCTACGCCACTTCAGATTGAGCTTTTTAATCAGTTCCTCTTGTCCTTCAACCCAGATAGGTACCGGGTGTAACTCATTTTGACCTGCTCATCTAAATTCTTTAGTAGCGGGTTGCAGTCTTCCGCCCATCCATGGAAGAGAGTCCCTGGTCCATAGTCTCTATCTCTCCTGTAGTAGCAACACATCAAATCTGTTGAGTACCTGGTCATCAGAGTTCTGTTATCTAGCCAATCCCCTTGCTCTCTGTTCCACATGTCCTCCCAAATACAGATTCCTTTTTTGTTGAGTCTCAGAACATCTTTGATAGTCTCATCTCGTAATATTGCTTCTGGCCAGATCAGAGAAAACCAAATTTAATCCTTCGTGCAGAAGGCGGCATCTTCCTTGAAAACCCCTTCCATCTAATGTAGTGTCTCATCGATTCCCATGCTGCCCACATACCCTTCCATAGGTCCGATCCTTTAGCAACACATTCTTCTCTGCCAAAAAGAACTGTACCCACTGAGATGTCCTGCCAGTGTTTGCACTTGCAAAGCTTGACTCTTCTGATATTTCTAAGTATCAGCGTGGCCCAAGTTGAGCCTAAATCTTCCAATGCTTTTAAGATCCACTATCGCATGAACCTAGCAGAAGATTTTCCCACATCTACTATCCCCAGACCTTCTAATTCTTTTGGCATCGTACATAAAATCCACTTTACCTTGGCAACCTTATGGTGGTCTACATCTCCTCCCCATAGGAAAGATCTAAAAAGTCTATTAATTTAGACCAAAATCTTTCTTGTAGGAGCCCAACAGGAGATAAAGTATATGATCGAAGGGTAGATGTAGTGGTTTAACACAAATTTCCTTCTGGCTAGCGTTGGTTGGAGACCTGGCCATCTGTTTATCTTGTCTTTGGGTTGATCAATCACCCAATCCCATTTGTCTTTCATTGAACATCCAAAACCCATGGGGATGCCTAAGAGTCTGAAGACTTCTCCTTTTTTTATTTCCTTGTAGCCTTTACTGATCAAAAAGTGAGGCAGCGGGCCCCTCGTGCCAAAAATGCCAGTTTTTTCATGGTTGATTCTAGACCCTAAAGCTAGACAGAAAACATTGAGGCATTCCAAAGTGTTTCTAAATGAGTGCTCATCATTGCTGGTTGTTAGATTGGTGTCGTCTACAAATTGCTGACAAATGATTTGTCTACCCTCTTCTACTTGGATTCCTTTGATGTTACCAGTGACCAGACCATCGTTTACTAACCATCCCAAGGCATCTGCCGCTATAGCAAATAGAAGCGGAGCTAGAGGGAAACCTTGTCTGATGGATTTCTTTAGAGAGAAGGAAGGAGAGACTTTACTGTTGATCTCTATTTCTCTCTGGCCTGTTGACACAGTAGGAGATCTACAAACGAGGTAAAAATTGGCCCAACCCCCAAGTCCTTTAGTGGATGACAAAATAAATCCCCATTCCATCCTATCATAGGCTTTGTCAAAGTTCACTTTTAGGAAATAGATGTTCTGTTGGGTTTCTTTTGCAAGTTTGAGCCCTTCCCAAAGAGTCAGGATGGCTTCCAGAATATGCCTACCTTTTATGAATCCCTTTTGTTCCTCTCTGATCCAAGCCTGCATCTTTGGCCGTAGTCTAATGGCGAGTGCTTTCACAAAAATTTTGTAACTGCAGTTCAGCATTGTCAGTGGTCGCCAATTCTTGAGTTCATCCTTTGGACCCCCTTTGGGTATTAATTTTATTATTCCTGTATAGATCCTTGGGTCCAAAAAACCATTTTCTTTAGATTCTTTCCAGATCATTAATAAATAGGTCCCACAGAATCCCAAAAAGTTTGATAAAACTCTATTGGTAATCCATCTTCTCTTGGCATCTTACCCTTTCCCATTTGGTCTACTACCTCTTTTAACTCTTCTAGGGAGAGGTCCCTGTCCAAAAAATTACTATCAAAATTGGAGACCTTTTTTTCCTTGACCTACCTACATAGCTCTCGCACTCTAGCCTTCTCTATCGAAAAGATTTCTGTCTCTCCCAGTAATTTTTGGAAATGGGCATGAACTACTTCTATGATTTCTTCATGATCTTGCACTAGTATGCCTTCTACCCCATAAAGTATCTAACTTCTCTTTGGCATGTTTCTTCCTAAGGCTTCTGAACATGTCCTCATTAGCTCTATCAACTCTTCTTACCCACCACTCACGACTATATATTTTTGCTTGCTTGGCTAAGATCTCCGCTTCTACTTTTAACTTATCTCTGGCTTTTCTCAACAATGCTTGGCCTTACTCAGTGGAGTCTCCTTCCATAGCACTGATCTGCTATCTGTAGCCCTGATCCATTTTTCTGTGCCCCCAAAAACATTATTCCAAATCCTTACAACCTAAGAAGTCAGGCTTAAGTCTATTAGTTCTCGGCCATCTTTAACTACTAGAGGCCTAAGATCATTGGAGAGCCCCTGAACATTTATGCTAAGAAAAGAAAAAATTTCTTGTGTTTTTTTCATCATCATTGGGTGGAATTTTTATTTCTTGCCTTCTTAGGACTGGCTTGGGGTGATAAGACAAATCCCTTGGACATCCTCCTTTTTTCTCTCTCGGCCAAGATCTTCTTTGAGGAGCTTGCTTCGTTCTATAGTAGGATTCTTTCTTCTTGTTGAATTATTCGTCTCCCTTTGACCATAGTGAACTCTTGCTCCTCCTGTGAGAGAGCTGCGTGCTCCACATGCTCTAGTTGAGTTTTAAAATTTTGTGTGTTGGCCACAAAGTCTTCATCTCCTGAGCTTTCATCCACGTTTTCCTCACTAGCAAAAGCTCTTTCTTCTACTGCCTATTTTCTCGAGTCTCTCTATCCTTCTGCAGTATTTTCTTCTTTATCTTTTGGGTGATGGGATTTCATCGGGACCTCTCTTTCTACCTTCTCTGATTGTTAAGGTACCCAGGAAAAAGGAATTGGGAATACTTTTATAGAAGAATTTTTGGATTAACTCAGCTCCATCCCGATCTAAAACACGAATCGCATTTGGAGAATCCATAAGTACACAGGCCTACGGGTTGCCCCTAGGGCTAATGAACCTCTCAGTTTCTAGTCCTAGAAACTATCCTAGAGGGAGACAAAGGGCTTCAAGCTGAGGGAAAAGTGATAAAGGTAGATCAAGGAATTCCACCCAAATAGGGGATTTTAAAGGCGGTGGCAAGTATGGACTAAAGGAGGGCTCCCACAGTTGGACTGAGAGAGGTTGACTTTGAATCATCCACATACCTTTCTGTACTACCTCCGTCACCATTTCTGGCTTTTCGAATAAAAAAACAATGTATCTATTCCTCAAGAAATGAAATTTGTCACATTTAGACCTTTACGTGTCTAGAAATTCCTTACCCATCCTTCTAGGAACATAGTGGGGGGGCGGGGGCCATGAATGTATCCCACTATCTCCCTTGAACACAACCACTTGGTCGTATTGTTGAGGATACCATTGTGAACTTTTATAGTTGGAAGCTTACCTTTGAAAGAGCTTCAATCTATTCTAGAGTCTTTCCCAACCGGCTCTCCTAGCTCAGCTGCGGTGTTGTAGGGTTTGTTGAAAATACGCTTTGCTTTTGGCATGAGCTACTCCCAAGCCGATTGTTTCGGGGCTTGGGGAGCCTTGAATAGGCTTCTTCCACCTCCTTGAAGCGCTCCAACATAGGTGCCTCGTGGCATGTCCTGCGACGTCTGCTACACCATGTCTTGTTGGGTTGGTCCATTTGGCTAACGAGTTTGCTTGGGCATTGCAAAAGAGATGGCCTTTGTGTTTTCTATTTTGCTTGAAACTTGGCGGAATGAGGGAATGCTATCAGGAGAGGTCCTGAAATATTTTAGTAACCTTCTCAGTGCCTCAGAGGCTTCAGGTCTTTGCATGTTCCCTTCCCCCAAGTGGGTGGTGCTACTTATATGGGGAGTTTAGCATCCATCGTGTCATTTTTGCTTCGTACTATATCCAGCATGATAGAATCTAGCTTGCTATTTTCTTCATGATAGTGACCCAGAGCCTCCAGGTCTCGAGGGCTATGATGGCTGGAAGGAGGTGAAATCCTATCTCCAATGCCACTGCCACCCCACCACCTCCATCACTAGAGGAGGCCATCCTCCAAAAAAAAAAAAAAACATAACTACTAGATGTGCTCAAATGGCATTTTACGGTCAATTTGAGTGGTTGAATGACTATATTTGGATATTGGATGTGAAAGTTATGTCACTTTTAAAAGTGTTGTCTAAGGTAGTTTCACTAGTAAAACTACCTTGGAAGACCCTACTTCAAAGAGGTATCGCTGGCGAAACTACCTTGGATGGCTTGCTTCAATGAGGTTAAACCCTTTCATGAAGATAGGTTGAGAGAGGGTTTTCAATGTCACCCCCTATTATGTAAAGTTCATAAGAAGGATCATAAGGGAATTTTCATAGAGAAATCTACTCTACATGGTCTCTTCAAAAGCCACCCCAATATGTTATTCACCATCCCCAAAGATTCATGTATGAAATAGGCATTCCTATTATACTTTGCATATTTCTAACTGAAACTATATTTTCTTTTGATCCATATTTGCCTCAATTTTACATAGTTGGAAGCTTTTTTTTTTGGCTTCAATTGGACGCTCAAAAGATTTTGCTTAGAAAATGGTTGTCCCCATGAAAAACATGTATGATCGGTGTAGTTCTGTCCCAAGTGTTTGACTCAAATAGGTATGATACTTTGTTTAGGCCTTAAACTATGTACGTTTAAGGCCTCTGCAAAGTATCATAGTAGCCATATGGTATCATTTGGTTTGAAATGAATATGATTGAATCCTTATATCTTACCATGCATCATCCTTGGGTGTTGAAAAGCTTCATTGTGCTTCTAGCATATATGTTTGGCTTTGATGGGTATGATACTTTGTACAAGCCTTAAACGCACTTTGCTTAAGGTCTCTATAAAGTATCATACTATATGATCTTTCCCACGGCTTTCACAGGAAGAGCAAGGTATTCTCAATATGCAGGGTTCCGAGGCTTTTTGTCACCTACAGATATATTGGGGTTGTCGTTTGTAGTATACATGTAGCTTAGGATCTCGAGTCATATTCCAGTGAGAGACGTAGGCTTAAGTGTGGTAAGCAAACATAGTGCATGCATGTGTAAAAGGAACATGTATCATCATGGTTGAGGTAATGAAGGCATTTACCTTCATTGGGGGTTGAGGGGTTTAGGAGGAGTTAGTGAGGGCTCGTTCCTAGCTTTTGAAAGACATCATGGTTATGCATGTCCTTGGCTACATTTGTGTAGAATATGTGGGGGATTGCCTCTTTGTCAGGTGGTTGATGAAAGTACGTTCTGCTAAGTGCTTCTATGTCCTGTGATGTGTGTGTCCTATACACAAACGATTGAGTTGTGCCAAGAATGTGTTGTCATGCTGGCACATAGGCAGGTCTAGCTCGTAGTATAGCACATTGTCCCTCCAAATAGATGGCGACATCGCCAGCGTGGAGGGTTTGCATGAGAATATCCATCTATCTTTCGTGGGGCTTTCTTGGCACAAGTCTCCATAGAAGATGATGTCTACTCCACTGAATGGTTGAAGGTGGTTATGTTTGCAGTGGTTGGCAATTGCAACATGGTAGAACCATCATGAGACATAAAGATTACTTCAAGACGTTGCTTCGATCGTATGAACTTCACGATGTCTCGAGCCTCACAAACAATCTCTTTGAACCATGGCACTTGTTTATACCAATCTTTCAATGCTAGATTTAAAGTATGTGTACAACACGTAGATGCATATAGATTGGTATACTCCCTTTGCAATATTCTACTTGCCTTTTTACAACTCTTGGCATTATACATGACAACCTGAACAAACTTTTCAAGGAGTAACTCTCTTATAACCTTTGATAATACACGAGCCATATATGTCCCCGACTTCTTTACATGTGAGGCATTAATTGACATGTGGAAAGCCTCCCCATGTGGTGATGTTGCAAAGTGCCCCCTTATGTAGGTGCACCCATATTGATTGCATCACTTGATGGATGAGCACTTTAATAGATTTGAAAAATAGGTTTGGTATATTATGACTAGACTTCAGTGATTTGTGCATCAACTCCCATTTTACAATGTCCAAGTAGGTTAACTTAGTGTTGTTAATTGTTTGTGATGACCCATGCAGCAATGTCAGAAAGTTTAGTTCCTCACCATGCTTGTCTTGGAATATAACTAGGGGTTTTTGATTTTCACATGGTGGCAACAAAATGAGCTTATTTTTTGTAATTGTTGTGACCCGTGGAACAATGTCAAAAAGTTTAGTTCCTCACCATGCTTGCCTTAGAATATACCTAGGGGTTTTTTATTTTCACATGGAGCATTAGGGGAGAATTGGGGTCTCAAAAGGGCCTCATAAGGAATGGATTAAGAAATGGATTAGTCCTAATGAAAGGGCCAAGATAGGTCCCAAAAAGTCCTAACCCCCCCTCACCTAGGTGGGTCAAGCCCAAAACTGACCCCACCTCTTACACCTCTTACACAACTCTTACTCCTAGGTGGGAACCAAAAAATTCAAAATTCAAAATTTGAATTTTGAATTCCCTCCCTCCTTCTCTCTCCTCCCTCCCTCCCTCCCCCTCCTCCCTCCCCCTCCCTCACTCCTCCTCCTCACTCCCTCCTCCCCCTCCCTCCGTCCCTCCTCCCCCTCCCCTCTCCTCCCCTCCCCCTCCCCCTCCCCCTCCCAATCCTTACTCCCTCCTCCCCCTTCCTTCTCCTCCCCCTCCATCCCTACCTCCTCCACACCTACTCCTCCTACCCTCCCCCTCCCTCCCTCCTCCATGCCTGCTCCTCCTCCCCTCCCCCTCCCTCCTCCTCCACCGCTACTCCTCCTCCCCCCTCCCTCTTGCTCCTCCCTCCTCCCTCCCTCCTCCTCCATGCCTACTTCTCCTCACCCTCCACACTTGCTGGTCTGCCCCCCTTTCCTCCTTTTTAACTACTGGTCCTCCCTCCCCATCCCTCCTCCTCCTTGCCCTCCCTCTTCCTGCGTGCTGCTCCTTCAAGCCTGCATCTCCACACCTTCTCCTTCTCTACACTCCTTTAGTCATGGCACCATTCAAGGATGTCTCCAACAAATACTAGGTTCACTTAGAGTTGGAGGCTGAATATGCAAGCACACATAGTCTAGGATTCAGGGGAGCTTCCAAAATCCACAGTCTTCGTTCACAAGGAAAGAAGCATCTTGACCTTTGGGTAGAAGGATACTTGTAACCTTTAAATCCTGCTAACCAAAAGAGCCCTCCTTTCCATACAATGCATGAGCTAGTTCGGTTTGTTGGAAATGGACATGCAGGGTTGCTTGGTTATTGCAATCGGTTAAACAATGCTTAGTTAATGGCTATGCAAGCAAGCGTGATGTGCAGAGCCCAAGTAGAGATGCTAGCATATTTAGGAAATAGCACCATTGTTGCAATGCATAACTCTATGCAGGATCTTCAAAGGAAGAACTAGGATCTTCATGATAAAGCCAAAGCATTGGACTTGGAGCGACATAAATTAGAAGAGTCACTCTGTAAGCTAGATGAGTTCAAAAAAGGCTTGGAAAGATCTATATACAATCAAGTTCGACAAGCCGTAGAGAAGGAATGAGAGAAGGCAGAAGAACGAGTGCAAAAGATGAAAGAAACACCTTTGAGATTAAAGGAGAGGAAAAGAAGGTACTTACATAACATGGATGCATCGGCACCCACTGGTGGTGCTAGAAAGAGGAGAGTCTAGGCTGCAAGGTTGGTTATTAAATGTTCCAATGAGATTACACTCTTTTGTGCTACACTGTTTGTGACTAAGTTTTTATTGTGTTCTTCTTTAGGAACTTCATGGAAGATGTGATGGGAAGAACGGACGGGGATGACATTGACTGCTCATATGCTCTAGCTAGTTTATTGAAGTCAAGCGATGTCATTGGGATACTAAGGGACCCAAGACACAAGCGCCTACATGTGCAAGTTGCTGAAGAGGTGATGAAGGAGTTCAAGGATATTGTGGACGCAAAGGAGATGCTTGCAGCTTGTGATACTGCCGGTGTAACTCGTGAAGCTTGCACATCTGTTTTCAAAATTTTCAAGTCTACTATTTTGGGAAAGTATAAGAAGCCTATAGTGCCCCTACCCACACCTTGGTCTATGAGACGTGCACAGTGAGAAACAAACCAATGTGCAAGAGAAATACTTGGAGGGTACCATTGTGTAAGGGGCACAATGACTTGGAAGAGTAAAAAGAAATCTTGCTTGCAAACCTTTGAGATGAATGCTTTCAACAATGTCTACTTAGATGTTGAGAAACTGCAACAAGCAATGGTCAAATTCTATGGCATGAGCGAAGATGGTAAGAGGAAATTCATTTGCTATACCATGTTATCCTAACGATTTCTCTCTTTTGTTGTACAGATTGCAATGGAAAGCTCATATTTGTCATTAAAATGGATGAAGCTCAATTGGTGAAAGAACACAAGTTAGAGAGACTCAGCATCTGCATTATGAATAAAGCCTTAGCCTTTGTTCAAGGGAACAAAGAAGTAGAGCAAGATTTCTTAGTGCAATCAGAGAAAGATATATGGTGGCTTGTAGCATTTGAGACTCCGAAAGAGTGCCATAAGACATTGAAGTGGGTTCTAGATAGAACAGGAATCCCATCGACAAGATCCGAAGACAAGAGGAAGGGCAAACATTGACAGTCGATGGCCATGGAAACTTTCAAGTTGAATGGTATGTTGCTAGTGGTTTGAAAACCCTCAAGTGCTTGCATGGTTGTGATACATGGGCAAATGCAATGAACACATGCCTTTATTGCATGTGTTCACAATATAAGCAAAAGGCTGGCTTACAATGGGAGAATGACATTCTATCTTGCAGCCAAATGCAAGCTCCCAATCGCCGAAAAGAAGGATCCAAAGTGGGATCCCATCTTGCCCATCCCACTTGAGAGAGTACACATATGTACTTTACACGCAGAACTGCACGTACTTGATAAGTGGTTGTATTTGCATCTTGTTTATGCTTGGAATTTAATTCTGCAAGAAGTATCCACACGGTACATTGCAGAAGCTGAGAAGTTGCTGTCAGAGATGAGATTCCATGGAGGACATGTCAAACTTAAGGAGGATAAGAAAATGTCTGGGGCAACACAGAATCTTCCTGCAAAAGTGTCCATGGGTGGAGGGAAGGCAAGGAGATTCCTATCGAACCACAATCTCGACAAAGACAAACATGCATTGTCTGAAAGTAGTTTGGGTTGGGAATACTGGAAAGCATTGTGTGAATGCACGACCAATAAGGCTTCTCATCCTCAAGTAGCAACTTTGAGAGCTAAAGTATGGACAAAGGTAGATGCATTGATAAAATTGCTTCACTAGGTTCAAATCGATGAGATGCATTATGAAAGGTTCATGATGGTTGTGAAAGAGTTTATGCAATTAATGATGAAAGCATGGGGGGAGTTGCACATTACACATTACATGGTAATCTTGGCACCATTGTAATATTTAGCACTTGCTTTATAAACAGTTTTTGTTTGCTGAAATGATTCTCATCATGTTTGCAACATATTCTCTATGCACACAGACCATGGTTTGTACAAAATTGGGATCCTTTGTCCATTTGGAATACACAAGGCATGGAGAAGTTGCACTATAGAGCCAAGGCAGCCTACTTCAAGAACTCAAGGCATGGTGGTGGTGTCATTTGCAACAATGCATTGCATGAGATGTTCGACTGGTTTTTTAGATGTTTACTAGGAAGGACTTTGAAGTCTGAAAAGTCAAAGGCATCAAAACTTGCAAAAGCAGTTCAAATTATATGAAAGAATAGAAGGCATAGTGCTTGGAAAGCATCCATAGGGAGTCAAGGAGTCGCACATTGGTTGCAAGCTAGAGTGAGAGAAGGGAGGAGATGGGTCCAACCACCAACAGAAGCTATGGTGTAATTGTATACAAATATGAAATAAATATATTGCTTATTTTGACCACAATTTGTGTACTCACTCTTTAATATCTTGCTTATTTTGACCACAATTTTTGTACTCACACGACGTTGGGAAAAGTGGGAACATGGTGAAGGAGGGGGGAGAGAAGGGAGGCGCATGGGGTGGGGCAAGGGGAGGGGTGGAGTGGTAGCAAGGGTGGGGGGAGGGGGGGATGGGGGTATGGGGAAGGGCGACGGGTGTGGGCAGGGCAAGTAGGGGGAGGGCAATGGGGGGGGAGGGCAACGAGGGTGGGGGGGTTAGAGGGGTTAGGCCAGGGGCAGGGGGCACGATGAAACCCTAAACGTAATTAAAAGGGATGTCAAAACATGATGGGCCTATATAAAATGTTAAAAAAACCCTAACTCTCATTGTTCAATGGCAAGAGTGAAGAACACTACTAGACCCATTGGATGCTGCCTCCACCCTTCCTCATCTAGCCCCACCACCTCCATGGCATCTGCACACACGAACCTATCTGGGTCTGGTGGCACCTCCCCCGACTCTCGTGAGCCTCCCCCAACTCTCATGAGGTCTTCCAGGACTCTTGTGAGCCCTCCCCCAAGTCCTGTGAGCCCACTCCCCAGTCTCGTGAGCCTTCTCCTCCTCCCAAGTCCCGTGAGCCCACTCCCAAGCCCCAAGAGCATGAGCCTTCCCCTCAGCCTTCCCCTCAGTCTCACTGACCCTCAACCTTCCCCTTAGCCTTCCCCTCAACCTTCCCACCTTCTCACTGACCCTCAACCTTCCCCTTAGCCTTCCCCTCAACCTTCCCCTCAGCCTTCCCCTCGGCCTTCCCCTCCCCATGAGAGCACTCCCCCGATCGAACAAAATGTGTTCGATAACCTTCCGAACATAGAGAGGCTTCCTAATGCCAATAGACTACTAGGAAGAGCACAATCTTCCCTCTCTCGGTGATACAATATTATTTATCATATGGGTACTTGACAGGAACTTTTCACTTAATAACTACTGTGAAGAGAAAAGTTCACAAAGATATATATATATATACAAGATGATTATAAAAGTGTTCATGTAGAAGGGAACTTGGATATTAACAATTGCCATAGTAGTGTGGATCATTGCACATTAGAAGAATCCCATAGTGTAGGAGATTGCACCTTAGGTGAATTTATTTAGCTGAATCAAGAAGAAGACAGAGATGTTGAGAGTTCATGCTCAAAATCATGTGATCATGTGATCATATGTGCATAGCACTAACCCAATAGAGTGCTATAAAGGAAAAGGTTAGATGCCCTAACCCTAACCCTTAATGGGTTTGTATATATTCTACATTTTCAACTAAATCTACTGTACAGTTAGTCATTTGTGGTGTGCTCTCTAGCTATGCCCTCTCTCCTCATCTCCACTCTTCTCCTCTCCCCTCTTCATATTTTGTCATGGTATCAAAGCTCCCTTACCTTCCGCTGAGGCATTGCGATCCACGTGAGAGAGATTGAGAGATTGAGAGCCCTTGAGTGTTCTCCGTGAGAGTCCACTTCCGATGAGATATCTTCATCCATTATTTGAGATAAATTTTCCGTCATTTTCACCTTGCGAGTGTGAACATGACTCAAAGTAATCTTGATTGCAACAACAAGATGAGAATACATGTATGCCTCCTGATCCGCCATGTACTCCTATAACTCAATATAACAACCACGCCTCTGTATCTACTGAAAATAGTGGCCACCTACGATCATGCTATGAGCATCGAAGTGCATCCCATGCCCATTCACTGTATCCTCATTCAGCACACTCTTTGCCATAGAGCATCGCAACAAGTAATAATCCACACCCTCCTCATTGCCCTCTGAAGCAATGACCGTGAAGATATCACCAACAGGGATGATTTTTTCAGGTTAGTTTCATTAAGAGGCAAAATTTTTATATTGGTGTCGAAATCTTGTATGCCCTAATTAAAAAAAATGTTTGAAACATTCGCCAGGATTTGAAACTTTTATGTACAAAATTTTAAAGTTTTTCTAGGATTCACACATTTTATGTCAAAATTCAAAAGAAAATATACAAAATTCTACTATATTCTATCAATATTGTGAATCTAAAAAAATGAGCTTGACAAAATTTTGCCAGGTTTTTATATTAATATATAAATATACATTCGATAAAAACATCTATAATCACCAATATGCAACATATTTGTAAGCTGGTCATAATCTCTAGAGGAACTGAATCCTGCATCCTCATCATCATGTACCTCCTCCCAAGGTTGGAAGGGAGAAAGCACTCGCCGTGCCCATGGATCGGCCCATGGTATCATGGAGCACCCTCCCCAATCATCATCAATGCATGCAAAGCAAAAACATGCAAACCATCGAGAAAAGATCACAGGGTGAGACTCATCTATGCTCCTGATGGAATGGAAATCAAGAGTGCCAGACACTGAACGACAATCAAAAGGCCTAGACCGATCAAGACTCCCAATGTCCATGCACCAAAAATACTGGCTCACCACCCTATCATCACGCGACTGAAACGAGGAGATAGCACTAGTGGCTAGCTGCACCACCGCACCACATCATGTGCATCCTTGAAGCGATCGGCACTGTGATGCAATTGGTATCGATGCAAAGCACGCTTTATGCAAGCACCTGCACCGTCATGCTCTCCCTTATCGTGCCCTGTCTCGAAGTAGCTCCATGTGATCGGAATGCCTGTCTCATGGTGCCATCTGCAAAACCAATAAAACTGTCTAGCAAATTTGAACTGACCACCATAGCCGTTTGACCAGATCTAGTGCCGCTGCCATGTGACACACCATGATCCCTCAAGAAACTATCATGCAAAGTGAAGCAATGCTGCACAAAATGGGCATCATATGATCGATCATCACTAATGTAGAAGTAATAGTCTCGCACAATGATGCGTAAGTCCATGGTGCTATCAATGCCATCCACATGAGCCTATGCATGATGATAGCTAATGTGCACAAATATAGCAACCTACAATATGGCATTGAAAAAAAAAATGACTATTGAAATAATTTAATATAATGAGGCCATAAAAGAACCAATAACTCAATCACACATCACTATTCAGAGAAATAATACTCCGATTGGATCTCATGCTGAGATGTAAAGGTATAATTCTCCACTAAGTCCACCACTAAGACAACCATCCCTATAGGAAATGTCCTCAAACATGCACAGAACTAATGATCCTCCCACTTCGTAGTGTGCGAGTGGCGTATGTAGCAGTACAGCTTCCCTCGAAAACTATCAATGAATACAACACGTGGTGTCTCCTTCCCCACAAGCTGCAACCTCGTCGACTGTGCACCACCATCTAATGTCAAGGTATTGTACTCATACTACTGCCAATGAACCATCTACATGTCACAAGTATCTAGTGCAACTCGTGGCACTCTAGCAAAGTCACCAGACAAAGTACACCTACTTCCACACAATCAAGGGAGTGGAATAAAGCATCGCCATCTCATGTAGACAATATGGAATGAATGAAGTCACGAGGGCTAGTAGGAACCACTCCCCTATGACCATCAAGGGAACAGAATATGTCATACATCAATCCAAAATCCACATAGTAGTGACAACAGCATGTGTCACACTCCTGAGAGCATCACACAAACCATGGCATGCATCGCTCAAATGACCTCTACCCAATTCTGAACTCCTAGTGCACCTCTACAAACTGAGTGTACAACTCAGTCTGGGTACACTCCAAAAAACATGCACCATGCTCAATGTACACACCGCGTGACATCCTCTTTTGCAATGCCTTCTTGAACAACGGGGATGCTCTGCAATGCTCCTCCCAAAACTGTTGTATGAAGGACCTAGTGGAATCATCCAACAATCAATTGCTGCGAGGTGCATGACCACTCGAAGCCCAAAGAGCATCAGTCTCACTATCCTCTAGACTCTACCTCCTAATCATGCCTGCTCACAATGTGCGCGATGCAATCTGAAGAAGAAATGAAGCGGTACGCACATGGCCTGTCATATGAGGTCTACTAATGGCAACCACAATAGCACGACGTGCTGCCAAGGCATCACTGGAGTTCCTATGCTTCTATGAGGCATAGGAACATCGAACACTGCTAAGGACCTCGCTACATACAATCCTATCTCTATGTGCACCAAGACTAGCAAGCCTCCTACACTCTACCAAGTTAGGGTGATCAATCAGGGATGTGAGAAGAGCAGACTGCGAAGATGGCATAAGGTCACTAAAAAAAGACTGCACAATCTTTCTAGTACGACGACGGATAGTGGACTTCGACAAGTCATGTCGTGAAGCAACATTGCTACTGCAAGGTGGGGCAAGGGGATCAATGGGAGATGGTAGGGTGGAGGGGGGAAGGGAGGCACCAAGGGGAAGGGGGGGAGGGGGAGGGGGGAGGGTGGAGGTAGAGGTGGAGGGCAAAATCTAGGTGGCTAGGGGAAGGGCGGAGGCTGGAGGTAGGGGAGCAGATGAGGATGTGGAGGGGGGGACCATGGAGGTGGGGGTGGGGGTGGGGGTGGGGGTGGAGGTGGAGGTGGGATGTAGACGTGGAGGTGGATCGGTGGTGGCAGCGTGAGCTTTAGCTCTAGAGGCTCTCTTGTACATGCAAGACTTCCCCTTGTGCTCCTCATCAAAGAGATTTGGGGGGGGGGTTCCTACATCTTTCACGTCTACTAGCTCTACGGCTTTGAGAACCCATTCTCAATGAAAGTAGGATGGAAGGTGTGACAAAGTGATGGGGAGGCAAGATTGGCTAAGAATGGGTGAAATGAACCAAAACGTGGTGTCTTATAGAGAGCCTGAACTCATCCACTAGATTGCTCTTAAATAATTGGCTATTAAAATTCCATTTGATTTTGTTTTGAAATTAATTTTTGTGGTCTACTCAAATAAGTTGATTTTAATCATATTATATATACATGGAATCCAATGTTAATTTTGAATATTTGCATCGTTTGATTTTATTTCAGTTTAATATTCACATAACATATGTGCCTATCTTGATTAATATTTTTGTTACTACAATTTGAGAATAACCTATGTGATAAACGATGATAATTTGATTATTTTGCCACTTCCAAATATCTCCAAATACCTCGATCGTGGTCATAAACCATGACAATTTGATTATTTTGCCACTTTTGGATACCGCCAAATACCTCGATCGTGGTCATAAACCATGACAATTTGATGATTTTGCCACTTCCAAATACCTCCAAATACCTTGATCGTGGTCATAAACCTCGATTGTGGTATTCTATGCCTCACGCACTGAAATCACATGCATGTATAACTTACCATGCATGTTGATGATGTCGCTCGCCATCATCATGATGTGTATACTATTAGATATCAATGCTCCACTCTTGTGTGACTACGTGGGAGCTAGCTAACTCTACTTGTAAGCCCCCCATATGAGGAGAAGGCATTTGAGTAGCTCGGTTATCCGGTAGGTCCTGGTTTGGACACCAGATGGGGGCCATGTGTGGCTTGATGGCTGGACGGCTCCAGATAGAGTTGGCACATTGCCAACTAGGCTACATGCAAGTGCAGGAAGGCATCCCATGACTGACCACATTGAGGGTAGATGGAGCATTTCCTGGGACAACCCACCACTCTCGGGTTGCGGGGCCTGTTTGGAGCCCCAGATGATCCCGGATGGCTCTAGGCCGAACGGAAACCGTAGGTAAGTTGGTCATGAAGCGAAGTACAAAAGGCTTGTGGGCAGCTTGATTTACTTGTGCAACACGCGGCCGGATATTAGCTTTGCGACTAGTCTACTAAGCAGGTTTTTCAATAAGCCTCGGGAGAACCATTGGAGGGCAAGGATGCGGGTGCTGAAATACATCAAAGGCACACTTGATTATGGCATCACCTATACCAAGGGCAACATCTTGACCGGATTCTATGACTCGGATTGGGCAGGAGACATGGATAGCAAGAGATCAGTGACAGGTTACTATTTCTCACTTGGATCTGGAGCTGTATCATGGGTCAGCAAGAAGTAATCCACAGTTGCTCTTTCTTCTACTGAGGCTGAGTACAAATCAGCATGCTTTGCTTCTTGCAAGGCAGTATGGTTGAGGAGGATTTTAGGGGACATGGGTGCAGTGCAGAACAAGCCTATGCAGTTATCATGTGGCAATATGAGTTGCATGGTGATTGCAAAGAACCTTGTGTTCCACGATCGCACAAAACACATTGAGATTCAATATCACTTTGTACGCAAGCTCATCATGGATGGAGAGGTTGACTTGGTGTACTGTCCGACTACAGAGAATGCTGCGGACATCTTCACAAAGGCTCTTAGAAGAGACTTGCTAGAGAGGCATCTTCATTGACTTGGCATTGGGCCGAACCAGCTAACTCTACTTGTAAGCCCCCCATATGAGGAGAAGGCATTTGAGTAGCTTGGTTATCCGATAGGTCCTAGTTTGGACACCAGATGGGGGCCATGTGTGGCCTGATGGCTGGATGTCTTCAGATCGAGTTGGCACACCACCAACTAGGCTGCATGCAAGTGCGGGAAGGCATCCCATGCCTGACCACATTGAGGGTAGATGGAGCATTTCCTGGGGCAGAGCCCACTTTCGGGTTGCAAGGCCCATTTGGAGCCCCAGATGATCCCGGATGGCTCTGGGACGAACGGACACCATAGGTAAGTTGCTCTATTTTGTGCACCGGTTCTATCATGTGGTCGGTGGCCCCGACCCCTAGTCGACCATTTTGGGTGGACTGGGTCAGTCACCCAATTGAGTCTAACCGACTACGAGTGGTGGCTATATAAGAGCAAGCCCGTGAAGCCCATTTCATCACTGGCTACAGCAACCCTGATTCCTCAGCATTCAGCCTTCGTCCTCTCCTGTTTCCAGCATGCATCAAAGCTTCTTTCATAGGAGTGCATGGTTGGGAGGCAGCGCCATCTATTGTATCAGTTCTATAGTAATCAAATTTTTGATTCTCCATACTATCTGCTTTTCTCTCTTGCGTAAGAGATCCTGTTATCTATTGAGCACAGACGTTGTATTGTTTTCTTACATATACATGTGGCTGATGTGGCACCATGCATGGTGATGATGTGGCAATTATATGAGGCTCTTTCATGATGTGGAAATGTGATGTGGCATGATTAGTTGGCATTCATGAGGTGGTAGATTGACATGGCAAATTGAGGTGGAGGGATTGGTGATGTGGCTATGCCAAGGTGGCAAGGTGTGACGACATGGCTCCAAGAGTTCCTATGATGTGGAATGATGAGGTGGCACATGTGGCTGATGTGGCAGCACGTGTGGTAATCTAAGGTGACATGGCAACAAGTGATGTCACATCTCCTTGATGACATGGCACCATGCGGTCTAACAAGATGGCATGGTGGCAAGGCAAAAATAGATGACTCAGCCTTCCACATGGGTAGCATGCACACTCTAATGGCTTGCCACTAGGGTTGGCGATGCTCCTAGCCTACCTCACCAAGTCTAATACCAAGCCTACCTTGTCTTGGTATTAGGCTTGGGTGGCCCTTTTTCCCCCACAAAAGGGTGATTTCACTTGTGGAGGCCATATTGTACCTTTCCCATACTCAAATTTAACCAAAATTTTTTCCTCTTATTCATCATGCGGACTAAAAATATTGAAAATTTTGAAATGTTTGGTCATGTTTGAGAATTACTAGATTTATTTTTAATATTCTTTGTTGATCCTCTAAGGAGTAAAGTAAAAATTAAACTTCAATCTCCCTAAATCTAACTGTTGGATTTGGGATTTGATGATTGAACCACACACCCTTATGTGCCTACTAACCTTCCATTGAATTGGATTTGCTTAATTATTCAAAATACTAAAAAAATGTGGCATGCTATTAAAATGCATGTATTTTATGACTTTATTTATTATAAATAATTATTTATAATTAGATAAATCATTCAAATAATTACCAGTAAATCAATTTAAGCTCTACATAATGTAAAGAGATCACCTACAAAGTTTCAATAACATTTAATCTAAAATGAGTGAGAAATTCAAAATTTAATATGACACTCTCTGTTCGTGACATAGGTGTGACCGCCCTGGAACCATGCCATGTGACACAAAGAAATTTTTTGTGTGTGCATCGAATTTTCGATCAGACTATACCATTATGTGCACAATAGCATGTGTGATGTTGTGACTAAAGACTTGAAAGGCTAGATCCATAGGGAAGTAGGTGAGATTTGCATTTTTGTGTGCTAAAAAGCTTGTTTTTCCACCTCCTAAGGATTGGGGAGTGAACAAAATGTGGACACCCTTAGCTTGCTACTTTCCAAAACATGACAAGAAAAAAGATCAAATCATGAGATCAAATAGAGGAGGTGAATACATGTCTTCAGCATTCATGAACTTTTGTAGAAGTCACGACATTCGAAGACAATTCACTTGTGTAGATACTCCTCAACAGAATGCAAGAGCTGAAAGGAAGAATGGGACTTTAGCAGACAGTGCTAGAGCAATGCTTAGTGAAAAGCATCTTTTGAGTCAGTATTGGGCAAAAGCAATAGCCACTGTAAACTATTTGCTTAATCTGCTTCCTACCGAACTGGGTATGACACCTTATGAAGCATTCACTGGACATAAGCCGCCCATTGGGCATCTCCACATATTTGGTTGCATAGCATATGCCCACATACATGATGATCATCTTAGGAAATTGGATGCGAAGGCATGCAAATGCATCATGGTTGGCTATAGTGAAGAAAGCAAAGCATACAAGTCGTATGGTCCCATCAACCGCAAGGTCATTATCTCCAAAGATGTAATCTTTGATGAGGAATTAGAATGGAAAACCTCAAGCACACAAGAGATAGACACACCAATTTCATAGTCATCTATGAAAAAGATTGATGAAGAGCAAGAATTGCCAGAAACATCCCAAGTAGAGCCACAACAACCCCACAACAACTCAGGTGGTCTACTAGGGAAAGCAGACCACAAGCTGCTCTGATAATAGATGCTACAATATTGGAGAGAGAAGACATTGCTATAGAATGGATGCATAGAGTCTCTACACATTCTTCTCGAGCACTTTAATGTGGGCATATGGTCTTATGCCTTGGGGTGGAATATAAAGCGAAAAATTCAATTACTAGAAGAAGTAGCAAATAAAAAGTTCCTTCTTCATGGTTTGGGGACAAGAGGAATGTTATAAAAGGCAAAATCCTCCATTAATTAGACCAGACAAGAAAAATGTAGAAGCATTTTTCAAGCCACTTTATACCATGTGGGAATCGTGGAAAGGACAATATGACCAGACAAACACTGATAGTCCATATAAGGGTTGTCTAAATATTCTTGGTACTTGTTTGTTTCCAAAGCCATTTACACTTAAGAGTAAAGACAATGTTGAACTCATAGATAAAGTATTGCCTTATCTCCTTGAATTGAGACATGTTTCAGATGTCCAATCAATGATCATAGCAGATCCCTTTGGTCAATGTCCAGTTACACCAGGTCATCCCTTGTATGGACACTTTGAGAGTGTTATCAAGCATTTTCAAAATTTATGGAGCGATATTCCTCCTCCAAAAATATTTTGGGAAGAAAGTTACTCTTCCTCAGACAAGGAGAAGAAACCATCAAATTTTCCAAAGCATGATGAACAAAAACAAATGAAGCAGTTAATGAGAAAACTAGCACCACTAAGGAGATTGTCTATTGAACAACTTGACATATTACAATCAATGGACAATGTGGATTCAACTCGGATTCAATGAGTGATGTGGAGTCAATCTTAAGGGCTCAACAACTTGGATTCTTAGGTCGATACATTACGAGCAGAATTGTGAGAATTTATCTTCGACCTTTGGAAGATTGGCAAAGACAACATGGCAGGCAGTAAGAGAACAAGTAAGAAATGATCCCATTTGTTATATATCTAATTCCTCTATAAGTGGTGCTACTGTATAGGTATTGTATAAATTTTCCTATTACTCTCATAAGAATTTGCATCAACCTTTGTTTTCAATTAGCATGGCAATGGGCATTGAAAATAACACAATGTTTATAAGCTTCAAAGAATTGTACTAACTTAAATGCTCTCCTAGCATCCATTCATATTGTTAAAGGACTTGATGCCAAAACAAATTCACAATTAAAGCAATAGTGTAAGCTCTCCAAGTTTTGGGCAGTTGATTTAGATGAAGCAGTAAAGCTGACCACTTTTTGGCCTATTGCAAGCATAGATGAGCTGAAGACGCGTGAAGATATGATATTAGCTTTTATAGATATTAACTCTACAAATGTAGCTGCATTGAAGGAATTCAAAACCTCGTTTGATGTTAGGGTTATCATTCAACAGCAACCTCAATACTCATCATTCAATACTTGTCATGTTTGGTAGAGAAGATATCTCAATCCTCTTCAATCCTTTGGAAGAGGTTAATGACAAAGTAATGATGGCCATCCTTAGGTTTGATACAAACTTTTTCTTGGCTTGATAGTTTAGTATTTTTTTTGAATCTAATGAGTTGACGGTCGTTTATTTGTGCATGTAGCAGGGTTATATCAAAGTTTCCAAGATCAGTACAAAATCGCATATATATGCTAGATTCTCTTCTTTCCTCTATACTTAGCGATAAGACAAAGACCATAGCCAATGTTTGTGCTTGGTTGCAACCTCTAGATTTGGATAATGTGCGAGTCATATTTATGGCATATTATGCAGCATAAGTAGCATTACAAAATTAATTTTACTCTTTCATTGATAAGATTGTGTCAAATAATAATTATTCTTAGTAGTTAATCATGCATCTCATATTGGAGTTTGGTGGTTTGGGACCTTGAAGATGAAAAATGTTGGCTTATCAATTGAAGGCTTTCATGGCTTAGAGTTAATGTAAGTATTCTCTTAATATGTTGTCACTTCCATGTTATGTATCATCAGAAGTTATCCAATACACACACTCAGTCCTTTTATATGTTTGATGGGTAGGTTAACACATAAATTAGTGTCTGCTATTGGAGAAATCAAGCAGCACCAAGGTAACTTAGTGGACACAAAAGATTATAAAAAATTCATAGCAGTGAAACAAAAGGATAGGCATAGCTGTGGATGGAGAGTGGGCTACAATTGCATGGTAGTCCTCAATGAAATTTTTAAATGGAACTCACATCCCTCAATGGAAGAATATACAGAGATCGATCTTTAGGCATTTATGGTTGAGACCATTCAAGATCTAATTGCTACAATCAAGAAACATCATGCGATTGAAGTAGATGAGATTAATTCTACACTCAAAGCAACACATGAGAGAATGGAGTCTCCAAAAGCATTAGAGCTTCCAACAGAGTTGAAGATACAATCTACACCCAAAGCATCCACACCAAAAGAATCCCAACTTGTAGAGGAAGAAGAGATTGAGTCCGCTCCAAAGCATCATAGCATGTAAGGAAGGAGAGTTTTAGTCTAACTCAAGAGCATCACAGCCTTTACAGGTTGCATCATAAAAGTCTATAGACACCATTGTGAACCATGTAGATGATGTTGTAAAGTAGTCCAAATTTCTTGTAATTAAAACAATATGAATTGACTCATGAGGTTGCTTTTGTTAATTATGTTTGATATCTAAGAGATTGAGGGACATTTACTCATGATGTAAATTTATTCCATGTGTATTGTATAATGATATGGATGTGTACTGATGTGGTTCTATAGAAATATTAGATGAACATTTAATAATTATAATAATTTGGATTGTTGATAATGAAGCAAAGAAAGAGGCAAGAAAGAGCATAAAAAAACATTGAAGGGGAAAATTTGTTTGGAGCACAACTTAAAATTCACATGTTATTTTTGTTAACTCATAAAAATGGGTTCTCAGGATAACTTCTCATTATTCAATTCAACAATTTGTTGATATATCCTAATTTTAAATCCTAAACAACTTTCGTCTACAACTAAATATAGTTTATATTATGGAGCATCAAAGATGGTGTCCTTTTTGAAGATGTATAATTGCTTCATAAGACATGCATTTTTTAGGAGTACATACCTCCATGATAATTGAGCTCTGCCATTCAATGCGATTATAAGTGAAACTCCACAATGCACATGTGTGGACTTTGTCCAAAAGTTTAACAAAGGAAAGTTCATGGCTTGCATGTATTTTACTTTGGGCACATAATGGTCTTAGGTCTTGACATAAACCATATCATGTGTCTCCACCAACCACAACTCTCTTCGATGGAACTCTTTCAAATTTTATCTACAAGCCTTGTTTGAGTAGTTGTGGTAAGAAATTGGTGAATTAGTTATCTAGGTGGAGACAATTACAACATTTTCCTCATTTTGAAGGACTTTTTTTTGTGTCATATAAAATGTTGCAAATGAGTATAGACATATGGTTTAGCTCTTGGCTCTAAAATAATGAATTTTTTGTTCATGTTGTAAGTCTCCTCGCAAATCTATTTGGATATTAATCATTTTTTTGGGGTGAGTAAAGTAGGTTCCTATGAGCTTTTAAATTCATCTTTGCACCTGCATCTTGCTTTGGACATGTGCTCCTTGGGGTCCAAAAAATTAATATAGTAGTTGGTGTTGTGTGCATTGACAACATGATAGCAATTGACTTGTCACAATAATCAATTATCAAATACTACTACTTGATCAAAAGGGGTTGGGCCACTAGCTATATGAAATGTTTCATTTTAGGGTATTTAAATGTATGGCTAGCCACTAGATATATTTTTGTGGGGTAACAAAATTGCAAAACTCAAAGTTAAAAGACTTGTTAAGTGTCAAGGTCCACTGTGAGGTTGTGGTGGCAGACACCAAGTAGAAGAGGTGAATCACAGGGAACAATCATCATATAGTCATGGGCCTAGATCCTACCTTAGCTTATTTAAGTAGAGAATACAATATAGAATTGTCGATACTTAGATATGAAGTTAGGCTATTCAAGCCAATTTTACTCCTTTTGGAGGAATAGGCTACTAGCTTAAGCCAAGGTGAGTGAGACAGTGAGTTGTAGCAACAACAGCTTGTTGAACAAGCACAACATTGTAGTGCAACTATTGTAATGGTCTATGAGCCCTTTCATAAAGTAACACAAGTTGGTTTTGTCTCAAGATCCTCTTCTAGTACTATTTGCTTGATTGCTCATTCCCTGTCTCCATGCACTCATTCCACACTTTTGTAGCAAACGCATTAGCAGATGTTTGATTTCCCACCTGCCAAGCATGGATAGGACATTGTGTGAAGCTACCCAAGGAGTGTGCAAAGGAGGGAATCATCACAACTCAACCACCACTATGAGAACTAGGCACCAAGCACCCACCAAGGATCACGACCTGTCTTGGGGAAAATATCATCAACATGTGGCAATCATGATGGGTCCTATTGCAAAAATAAGTGGAAGAAGTGAATGGAATGAGAAATAGTAGTCATTAGGCATGAGTGCATAATCATCTTGAGCAATAGTTCATGCAAACAAACATTGAGCTACAACAATTTCTTGGAATGGCATACTGTTACAAATGAGATATCTAAGTGTATAAGATGACCCGTGGCTTCTCAAGAACTACATGACAATAGGTGTTTGGATGAAGGATTTCACCTAGCTAGTTTGTAGAGTACTTAAGCTTTAGCGAATGTTAGAGACATCCTTGAAACATCACCAATGGTACCTGTGGCTCGGAGAGAAGCATACCTAAGTAGAGGTGGGAGGGGTTGGTAGAACCAAGATAATTCTAGACCAAGAATTAATTTGACTATAGGGTTGGATGATCAAGATTGGCATTTTCCAAGTAGCTCCACAAATAAAACAGAAGATCAAGGATAACTATTTCAAATGGAGAAGAAGTTAACTCTTTCAAAGGTCCTCATCAAAGGAAGGGAGTTATGGGTTAGGTGCAAGAATCCACATCTTTCAAAGGGCAATGGACCCTATGCAACTGTAACATTATTGGGAAGGCAGACTTGATTTTATAGATGCTTGATGGCTATGGTCATGGATGACTTTTTCAAGTTAGTTTTGTTAAGAAGCTAAAATTTCATATTGGCATTGAAAGTTTGTATGTCCCAATAAAAATAAATGTTTGAAACATTTGCTAGGGTTTGAAACTTTTATGCAAAAAAATTAAAAGTTTCGCCAGGATTTACATTTTTTCCTTCAAAATTCAAAAGAAAATAAATAGAAAAGCACTACATTCTATCAATATTGTGAAACTAAAGAAATGAGCTTGAAAACTTTCACCAAGATTTTATATTAATATATAATCATAGCTTCGATAAAAACATGCCTGGCTATGGTGAACCAATCCCCCAAGATTTAAAGAGAGCGTGTTTTGCGATGAACACATATTCCATTATATAAGACCGTATTAGGAAAAGTGGGAATGTCCCAAGTCCCACTTTTTTCATGGCTCACAATTTTTGTCCCAAAAAAGAGGAATTTCGAAATAAATTTTGGTCGTGATACATGGCATGAATTTGTGTACAAAACCTCATTCATGAGTATATATTGAAATTATTATGTGCAATATATGGCTTCAAATCCTTTATCATCGCTTCTATATTAGTTTTATTAGATAAAAATTCACATGTCTTTCCATTTTTATTGTTTTTTTTTGTTGTACAGATTGATATTTAGGACTACAAAACCTTTAGAGATACAATAAATCCTTCGCATTGTTTCCTTAACTCCAAAAAATTTTCCCTTGTACCTACTCCTTTAGATATTGCATTGAATCTTAACTCCCGGCATTTCAACTTGGATAAATAGATGGGGGGAAGAGGAAACGGGAGGGGATGAGGAGATGGGAGGAGATGAGAGGAGAATATTCGAAAGGGAATGGGAGGGGATGAAGACTGTATTAGATAATTCGGGAAAAACCCAATTCCCAGAATGGCAGTTTTGGAAGAAATTATAGCTCCCCTCAATGAAAAAACAGGAGAAATATATGAAAATAGACTAGATAGCCATTCATGAAGTGTGAAATATCAACTACATTCTCAAATAATAAATAGAATATCAGTGTCTAAACTACGTTATCATCAAAAAAATAATAAACTTTGAAACCCATTTGAGTTAGATTCATCTCGTGAGCCATAGTGATGTTCAAAAACACATTCATAATAGCGAGTCTCTGGAATTTCCATTGATATTGAGACTCGCTTTTGTTGTGAGCATTCTCATTTGAAAATCTCCAAAACACCATTTAAAAAATGTAGAGTGTAATTAATAACCATGAGTATTGCAATGAAAACGCACAGGCTCTTTAACTTAGTAAGATATGTAGTTGATGGAAAATCAAGATATGTAGTTGAGGAGAATGAATGCAAGATATGTAGTTGATGGAAAATCAATGGGCAATGACAAGCATTTGATGTAATTTAGGTGGCAATGACAATCATTTATTGTGCACTTTCAATGTTTGGACTGACTAGCATTATTGTAAAACGATAACTTTACAGTCATGTTGATTACTCATTGCAAAGTAAAAAAGTACACTTTAGGATGAAAACACAACAACTTGTTGATACACCATTGAAATCCCTAAAATAAATCATGATTCCAAAGAAACTCTCAACCACTAGCGGAGAATGGCAAAAGTGCCAATGCACATGTGAGTTTAGGATTCCTTGTGCATGTTTTCATGTCATGGTATGAGATTGGCACCACTACCATTCTCCACTGGTGGCATTCTCCATAGAGATTGGCACAATTCCATATGATCTTTGCACATGTGAGTTTAGGCTCCTCAATGACATTTCTTAGGGTCTAATAAGAGATTGGCACCACTACCATTCTTCACTTGTACAAATGTTTACCCTACTATTCTAGGAGGGGTATTCCAGTGATCATAGGAGAGTGGTGTCCGATTCCAATCCACATGTGAGTTTGATGATCTCAGAGATTGACACAATTCCATATGATCTCTACACAGCAGAGACAGTGATCACTACATAAAAGAATGCACATGTGAGTTTAGGATTCCTTGTGCACCACTGCCATTCTCCACTAGTGGCATTCTGTAATGGCAAAACTTCCAATCCACATGTGAGTTTATGATTCCTTGTGCATGTTTTCAGGTCCTGGTATGAGATTGGCACCACTACCATTCTCCACTGTTGGCATTCTCCACAGAGATTAACACAATTCCGTATGATCTCTACACAACGGAGACAGTGACCACTACATAGAAGAATGCACATGTGAGTTTAGGCTTTTCAATGCCATTTCTTAGGGCCTAATAAGAGATTGGCACCACTACCATTCTCTTGTACAAATGTTTACCCTACTATTCTAGGAGGGGTATTCCAATGATCATAGGAGAGTGGTGTCCGATTCCAATCCACATGTGAGTCTGATGATCTCAGTATCATTATGTAGGTGCCACCATAAGTTTGGCATCACTGTCATTCTCCACTAGTGGTTGTCTAGACAAACTAAACCTATAGATTGACATTCCAAGGCCTAATAAGAGATTGACACAATTCCATATGATCTCTACACAACGGAGACAATGATCACTACATAGAAGAATGAGCATGTGAGTTTAGGCTTCTCAATGCCATTTCTTAGGGCCTAATAAGAGATTGGCACCACTGCCATTCTCCACTTGTACAAATGCTCACCCTACTATTCTAGGAGGGGTATTCCAATGATCATAGGAGAGTGGTGTTCGATTCCAATCCACATGTGAGTTTGATGAACTCAGAGATTAACACAATTCCATATGATCTCTACACAGCGGAGACAGTGATCTCTACATAGAAGAATGCACATGTGAGTTTAGGATTCCTTGTGCATGTTTGCAGGTCATGTTATGAGATTGGCACCACTACCATTCTCCACTGGTGGCATTCTCCATAGAGATTGACACAATTCCATATGATCTCTACACAGCGGAGACAGTGATCACTACATGGAAGAATGAGCATGTGAGTTTAGGCTTCTCAATGCCATTTCCAATTCCCAATTCGGGAAAAACCCAATTCCCAAAATGGCAGTTTTGGAAGAAATTGTAGCTCCCCTCAATGAAAAAACAGGAGAAATATATGAAAATAGACTAGATAGCCATTCATGAAGTGTGAAATATCAACTACATTCTCAAATAATAAATAGAATATCAGTGTCTAAACTATGTTATCATCAAAAAAATAATAAACTTTGAAACCCATTTGAGTTAGATTCATCTCGTGAGCCATAGTGATGTTCAAAAACACCTTCATAATAGCGAGTCTCTGGAATTTCCATTGATATTGAGACTCGCTTTTGTTGTGAGCATTCTCATTTGAAAATCTCCAAAACACCATTTAAAAAATGTAAAGTGTAATTAATAACCATGAGTATTGCAATGAAAACGCACAAGCTCTTTAACTTAGTAAGATATGTAGTTGATGGAAAATCAAGATATGTAGTTGAGGAGAATGAATGCAAGATATGTAGTTGATGGAAAATCAATGGGCAATGACAAGCATTTGATGTAATTTAGGTGGCAATGACAATCATTTATTGTGCACTTTCAATGTTTGGACTGACTAGCATTATTGTAAAACGATAACTTTACATGTCATGTTGATTGCTCATTGCAAAGTAAAAAAGTACACTTTAGGATGAAAACATAACAACTTGTTGATACACCATTGAAATCCCTAAAATAAATCATGATTCTAAAGAAACTCTCAATTTCTAGCCCCAAAGAGAATGGCACCGGAAAGAATGGCACGAGAGACACTCCTTCTAAATACATTATAAATGTAGTTATGAACATGTTTGCATATTATTCACACACAAAAATTACGCACCAATTTACATAGTTGGCAAGAAAGTAGTAATTCCCATAAGTAATGATTGTATAAAGAAATACAATGTTGTTATTCAAAACTCATAGTCTGCAAATAGCTCCTCTGCTGCATGTATATCATCTATGGATTTAATACAAATGTGACCATATTCTGCAATATCTACGTTCATCATGGGGTCATACCAAGGTGGAACATCAGGGGAAAATACATAACAAACATTTGGCTTTACATTGGTATTTCTATTGCTGTTAATAAATCCTACCACATTGCCATATTGAACATCACCAACAATATGCACCATATCCTTCATAGGGACAGTAGGGTCCTCTTGGATAGAGTACTTCTTTAGCCTTGGATGAACTCTACATAATTCCTTCCAGTCTCTGTAGGAGTACTCTGTAGGAGTACTTGTCACCTCCATAATGGAGAATAGTAGTCCCTCTCTTGATGGAGCCATGCACAAACAAGCCCAAGCTAGCACCTGTAATGGTTGACTCATGCACCTCGAAAGCCACATTTTTTATCCAAAACACTTCGTTGATAGGGACAGGTAACTTTGGTGGTCCAAATGGATCTCATTCTGGTATGTACCTACTCAAGCTTGATTTGAACGTATATCTATCTACATCACAAAAGACAAATTCAATTAGCTACAACAACAGTTATATATATTGAGATAAAATCAAAAAACACTTTGACATATGTACCTTCATGAAAAATACGCATTCTGTAGTCGGTTTATGTAGCCCTTAGCAATGTATTTCTTGATATAGCGACCCTTGTACCCTAGGTCTATAGCCAATTGAGAAACTTGCATAGCATTCATGCTAGAGAGTTGCGGAGCATTCCTTAAAAGTCTTATTTGGGATGCATTGAGTTTAGGCACCTGGCCATCACCACCATGGGTTGCCCTACCACCTATATCCCTCTCTCTTAGTTGATTTGCAAGAGGAAGATTTCTTGTTTTATATTCCATTCTTGACCATGCATGATTTTCCTCCCTCCATTCATCAATTATTTTCTGGATAAGGTTGAAATCCTTATGCCCCTCCATCACAGGTAATTGTCCATACCGATTTGTCTCAATCATGCTGCGCACATCTTTAGTCTCATCGAGTTGTAGTAAGTACAGCATCAACTCTCTCAGTAGAATATTATCATCCTTGTCTTGTACATCAAACGTTGAAGGAAATATGCAATTTGATGGAGGGCTAATGCAAGCCTTGTATGGGGAGTCATCAACAAGGATTGTCCTTCTAGCATCACATCCAAATGCCTTTGAGATTTTTGCTAAGGGTTTGAACATTGCCTCAATACCAACCTTGTCAGGCCTATTTATCCTCGTCTTACTGTAAGTGTAGCATCCTTGCTAAGACCATATAACAAAGAAAGGGAGGCTCTCATTTGCATAATTTTGCAGCTTTCCTACCATATCAAGTACGTTATGCTCCATCGCAGTTGACCAGATACCTACATTAAATCTTTATAGCAAGATTTTAAGAAATTCTATGCACCTAGGACGAACAACCATATAACTATTTTTGCCATGCATAATAGACGGATGTATTGGAGACTTGAATAGGCAGCGACTTAATAACAGGCCATTCAAGTCTAATATGATTGTTAATCGTGGCATATCCAAAGAAATTGTATGTGGATATAGATCCTAATTCTCCTTGAAGTTGCTGGCTTCTGACTCATCCAAATTGTCAGGTGCTATGATTTCATACATGTTTGCAACAACAATAAGATTATCTAGTTTTGTCCCCAATGTTGAGACAGTACGTTCATCCATGTTCTCTTCTAAAAGTATAGGATTCGTGATATTCCTTGCAATTTTCTCCATTTTTGGGGTTATGTTTTCTTCTATACCTCTTGTATCCATCGCGTAATTGATAGTCCCCATTTTGGGTGGTATGTTGTCCTCTACATTTGATGTCTCCACATCCTTCCATGCATCATTGGTCCCTATGGAAGTTGAGAAATATAGAAATATTTTGATTCTTTAGAGTGTATTCAACAATGTCGAAGCACAAAAGCATATGAAACTAATAAATAACAATAAAGTATGAACATTATCCATTGTCGTTCACTGATTCCATTGTATTTTTGGGGAATGGCAAAAGTGCCAATCTCTCTAACGGTCAATTGAGAATGCAAATAGTGCAACCTTTCTCTCTGAACTCATAGAGAGAATGGCAATAGTGCCATTCTTCTCTTGGGGTGGTGCTAGTGCCATTTTACATATAAGGTTATGGAGAATGCCACTAGTGCCTTTCTCTATACCCTCATTGGGAGGAGAGAATACTACTAGTGCCTCCCCCCATGTCCCAAAAGAAATGTACAATGCATGATCTGAAAGCATAGATACTGTATTACTTTGGTCCAATAGATTTGTAGAAAGCACCCAAATCAAAACTTTGGTAGCATAGTTAATACTATACAATTTTTAATCTCTGTAATGCTTTCAACTAACATAGATTCAAGAAAGGAACATAACAGTATTATTATTTCTACATAACCACAAAGAGAGAATGGCACTAGTGCCATTCTCCATATGAGGACACATAAAATGTTAATAGTACCTCTTACGTATAACCCGACATAGGGAGAATGACACTAGTACCATTCCCCATGTCATTATGTCACACAATTTTATCATACCTAATGTTTAATATCTTTAATATAATGAGAGTATGTGCAATCGAGAAAATCCATAAAAGTCATATTATTTTGAAACTGAATACACAAGGCATAAATGAGTAGCTAAAGACCTTGCTCCAAATCTTCCAATGTAATCTTTGGGATAGCTTCAAGATCTGCTTCAGTTAAAGGTCGCAAGTCTTCAATGTGATGCTCACCCTCTTTAATTCCTTCATCGATAGGTGAATTAGCTCTATGTGTCTCAAGAGGCCTCTCAATGCTAGACCAAATCTTAATATGGGGATTATTTGATGCATGTGCCACACACATAGCCTCGACCTCTGTCGCCTGGTGGGATGTCTTCACCAGTGCGATAACTTTTCTTTTGCTTGACAATGCTTGTAATGCCACACATCCATTAGTAAAGACGTCAACAACAACTTCATGTTCCCTACTACAATAGCACCTGATGCACTCCTTGATGATGCCATGCTTCACAACCGCCTCTTTTTCATACTCATCGCCCTCATCAGAATAAAGAATATTGTCCTCAATTATTGTGTATGGCCTTGTGATTTCTAACATGTGCTCAAATCCATCAAACCCATCATGTGAGCTGACAAATGACAAAAAACAGAAGGTCTCAGACAAACCCTTTTGTGCACTATCTAATTCATGGATAACACCCACAAACCTTCTATGCCAAAATTGAGCCTCTATCATTTCTTCCTTGAGATTTACCATCTCTATCATTGTCATAAATGATAGAAACACATACTGTGACGGAGTGGCAACGGTCTCCATCAAGTTACAGAGAAACTTATTGAAGGCATCCTTATCCCAACACATGCCTTTGGCAGATCCCTCTGAGGTGTCAAGCACACACAAGCTGATTCGAAGTTGTCCCTTGGAGTGACGTGTTAGAAAGCTCTCCCCCTCCATCTCCATGTTCACTTGAATAATTGTCCAAGGAAAACAAGACTGCGATGTAGACTTGTTACCCTCTATTGAACTAATCACCCAATCAACATAGATTGACGCGGCTTTTGGGAAACTAGGTGTGGACTTGCCAACTTGCAGCTTCTCTTTGACCCATGACTCACATGAACCCTTGAAGCTCTGATAAACAATTGAATCAATTTTCAAGTAAGTTGCAAGGGCATCCCATGTTTGATGTTGGGGCGAAGGGTGACGTGAGTTGAACTCCTTGATGAGTGCTTCTTTCAGGGCTCTATCATGCTTAATCTCCATTGCCCGTTGAGACATTTCAATGGAGTCCTTGGCTTTGCTTGACTTGACCAAGACTATTTCTTTAGACTCAATCTCTGCTTGAAGTGCACGTACATCTTCGTCTTCCAATCCTAGCAGACACCTCATATATGTTATTGTGGGATTTCGACCCTCAAGATCACCCTGCTTCACCAATGTCAAAATCCTAATCCATTGTTTGTAGATGTCATCATCATATGTGACCATGTGTGTGTCCTTGGTAGCAAAGTTTGCGCCCATTGATACGCTTGCAACTCCTACAAAATTCTATATAAAAAAATCAAAATCATCTTAGACATTCTTCTAATCCAAATCATGTAATAGAGATAATAATGACACTAGTGCGATTCTCCCATTACCATGTCAAAAGCATGACTTGGTAGCTAGAAGAATGGCACTAGTGCCATTCTCACATCAGGGAATTGACACTACTATCATTTCTTTTACAAAGCCATAAACATTCTTGAAATAAAAAATGCATACAAAACAAAGTTTATTACTCACATCCCAACTTTGTCGATCTTTATGCCCTTTGACAAGGCCTTAGGCTGGTTTCTTTGGTCGTCTGAATGCAATCCACTGTGCCCTTAGGTGTTGTAAGATATCAATATATGGTTGGATTTTCAAAACGGTCTGTGCCTCCATGTTGGCCATTGATGATATCTTACAACTTGCTTCAACTGGTGCATTGACAACAATTCTCGCCTTCCTCCGTGTATAGAAACCTTTTCATTGATTGAAGGATTCTCCATGTGCTTTAGTTATAAATATCCTTGCAGCATAAATCGAATGCTAGAGATTTGCACCACTGCCATTCTCCACTTGTACAAATGTTTACTTTACTATTCTAGGAGGGGTATTCCAGTGATCATAGGAGAGTGGTGTCCTATTCCATTCCACATGTGAGTGATGATGATCTCAGAGATTGGCACAATTCCATATGATCTCTACACAGTGGAGACAGTGATCACTCCATAGAAGAATGCACATGTGAGTTTAGGATTCCTTGTGCATGTTTTTAGGTCATGGTATGAGATTGGCACCACTGCCATTCTCCACTGGTGGCATTCTCCACAGAGATTGACACAATTCCATATGATCTCTGCACAGCAGAGACAGTGATCACTACATAGAACAATTCACATGTGAGTTTAGGCTTCTCAATGCCATTTCTTAGGGCTTAATAAGAGATTGGCACCACTGCCATTCTCCACTTGTACAAATGTTCACCCTACTATTCTAGGAGGGGTATTCCAGTGATCATAGGAGAGTGGTGTCCTATTCCATTCCACATGTGAGTCTGATGATCTCAGAGATTGACACAATTCCATATGATCTCTACACAGCGGAGACAGTGATCACTACATAGAAGAATGCACATGTGAGTTTAGGATTCCTTTATATGTTTTCAGGTCATGGTATGAGATTGGCACCACTGCCATTCTCCACTGGTGGCATTCTCCACAGAGATTGACACAATTACATATGATCTCTGCACATGTGAGTTTAGGCTTCTCAATGCCATTTCTTAGGGCCTAATAAGAGATTGGCACCACTGCCATTCTCCACTTGTACAAATGTTTAGCCTACTATTCTAGGAGGGGTATTCCAGTGATCATAGGAGAGTGGTGTCCTATTCCATTCCACATGTGAGTTTGATGATCTCAGTGTCATTATGTAGTTGCAAGCATGAGATTGGCACCACTGCCATTCTCTGCTAGTAGTAGTCTAGACAAACTGAACCTATAGATTGACATTCCACTAATTTTATTGGCTGCAGTAGGATAATGGCAAAAGTGCCAATGCACATGTGAGTTTAGGATTCCTTGTGCATGTTTTCAGGTCATGGTATGAGATTGGCACCACTGCCATTCTCAACTGGTGGCATTCTCCAAAGAGATTGACACAATTCCATATGATCTCTACACAGCGGAGACAGTGATGACTACATAGAAGGATGCACATGTGATTTTAGGCTTCTCAATGCCATTTCTTAGGCCCTAATAAGAGATTGGCACCACTGCCATTCTCCACTTGCACAAATGTTTACCCTACTATTCTAGGAGGGGTATTCCAATCATCATAGGAGAGTGGTGTCCGATTCCAACCCACATGTGAGTCTGATGATCTTAGTGTCATTATGTAGGTGCCACCATGAGTTTGGCATCACTGCCATTTTCCACTAGTGGTTGTCTAGACAAACTAAACCTATAGATTGACATTCCACTACATAGAAGAATGCACATTACCACTAGCGGAGAATGGCAGTAGGATAATGGCAAAAGTGCCAATGCACATGTGAGATTGGCACCACTGCCATTCTCCACTAGTGGCATTCTCCACAGAGATTGACACAATTCCATGTGATCTTTGCACATGTGAATTTAGGCTTCTCAATGCCATTTCTCAGGGCCTAATAAGAGATTGGCACCACTGCCATTCTCCACTTGTACAAATGTTTACCCTACTATTCTAGGAGGGGTATTCCAGTGATCATAGGAGAGTGGTGTCCTATTCCATTCCACATGTGAGTTTGATGATCTCAGTGTCATAGTGTAGTTGCTAGGAGGGGTATTCCAGTGATCATAGGAGATTGGTGTCCTATTCCATTCCACATGTGAGTGATGATGATCTCAGAGATTGACACAATTCCATATGATCTCTACACAGGGAGACAGTGATCACTCCATAGAAGAATGCACATGTGAGTTTAGGATTCCTTGTGCATGTTTTCAGGTCATGGTATGAGATTGGCACCACTGCCATTCTCCATAGAGATTGACACAATTCCATATGATCTCTGCACAGCGGAGACAGTGATCACTACATAGAAGAATGTACATGCGAGTTTAGGGTTCTCAATGCCATTTCTTAGGGCCTAATAAGAGATTGGCACCACTGCCATTCTCCACTTGTACAAATGTTCACCCTACTATTCTAGGAAGGGTATTCCAGTGATCATAGGAGAGTGGTGTTCGATTCCATTCCACATGTGAGTTTGATGATCTCAGAGATTGACACAATTCCATATGATCTCTACACAGCGGAGACAGTGATCACTACATAGAAGAATGCACATGTCAGTTTAGGATTCCTTTATATGTTTTCAGGTCATGGTATGAGATTGGCACCACTGCCATTCTCCACTGGTGGCATTCTCCACAGAGATTGACACAATTCCATATGATCTCTACACATGTGAGTTTAGGCTTCTCAATGCCATTTCTTAGGGCCTAATAAGAGATTGGCACCACTGCCATTCTCCACTTGTACAAATGTTTAGGCTACTCTTCTAGGAGGGGTATTCTAGTGATCATAGGAGAGTGGTGTCCTATTCCATTCCACATGTGAAATTGATGATCTCAGTGTCATTATGTAGTTGGAAGCATGAGATTGGCACCACTGCCATTCTCCGCTAGTAGTAGTCTAGACAAACTAAACCTATAGATTGACATTCCACTAATTTTATTGGCTGCAGTAGGATAATGGCAAAAGTGCCAATGCACATGTGAGTTTAGGATTCCTTGTGCATGTTTTCAGGTCATGGTATGAGATTGGCACCACTGCCATTCTCAACTGGTGGCGTTCTCCAAAGAGATTGACATAATTCCATATGATCTCTACACAGCGGAGACAGTGATGACTACATAGAAGGATGCACATGTGATTTTAGGCTTCTCAATGCCATTTCTTAGGCCCTAATAAGAGATTGGCACCACTGCCATTCTCCACTCGCACAAATGTTTACTCTACTATTCTAGGAGGGTATTCCAATCATCATAGGAGAGTGGTGTCCGATTCCAACCCACATGTGAGTTTGATGATCTCAGTGTCATTATGTAGGTGCCACCATGAGTTTGGCATCACTGCCATTTTCCACTAGTGGTTGTCTAGACAAACTAAACCTATAGATTGACATTCCACTACATAGAAGAATGCACATTACCACTAGCGGAGAATGGCAGTAGGATAATGGCAAAAGTGCCAATGCACATGTGAGATTGGCACCACTGCCATTCTCCCTTGGTGGCATTCTCCACAGAGATTGACACAATTCCATGTGATCTCTGCACATGTGAATTTAGGCTTCTCAATGCCATTTCTTAGGGCCTAATAAGAGATTGGCACCATTGCCATTCTCCACTTGTACAAATGTTTACCCTACTATTCTAGGAGGGGTATTCCAGTGATCATAGGAGAGTGGTGTCCTATTCCATTCCACATGTGAGTTTGATGATCTCAGTGTCATAGTGTAGTTGCAAGCATGAGATTGGCATCACTGCCATTCTCCGCTAGTGGTAATCTAGACAAACCGAACCTATAGATTGACATTCCACTACATTGAAGAATGCACATTACCACTAGCGGAGAATGGCAGTAGGATAATGGCAGAAGTGCCAATGCACATGTGAGTTTAGGATTCCTTGTGCATGTTTTCAGGTCATGGTATGAGATTGGCACCACTGCCATTCTCCACTGGTGGCATTCTCCACAGAGATTGACACAAATCCATATGATCTCTACACAGCGGAGAGAGTGATCACTACATAGAAGAATGCACATTACCACTAGCGGAGAATGGCAGTAGGATAATGGAAAAAGTGCCAATGCACATGTGAGTTTAGGATTCCTTGTGCATGTTTTCAGGTCATGGTATGAGATTGGCACCACTACCATTCTTGACTGGTGGCATTATCCATAGAGATTGGCACAATTCCATATGATCTCTACACATGTGAGTTTAGGCTTCTCAATGACATTTCTTAGGGCCTAATAAGAGATTGGCACCACTGCCATTCTTCACTTGTACAAATGTTTACCCTACTATTCTAGGAGGGGTCTAGGAGGGGTATTCCAATGATCATAGGAGAGTGGTGTCCGATTACAATCCACATGTGAGTTTGATGATCTCAGAGATTGACACAATTCCATATGATCTCTACGCAACGGAGACATTGATCACTACATAAAAGAATCCACATGTGAGTTTATGATTGCTTGTGCATGTTTTCAGGTCATGCTATAAGATTGGCACCACTACCATTCTCCACTGCTGGCATTCTCCACAAAGATTAACACAATTCCATATGATCTCTACACAGTGGAGACAGTGACCACTACATAGAAGAATGCACATGTGAGTTTAGGCTTCTCAATGCCATTTCTTAGGGCCTAATAAGAGATTGGCACCACTACCATTCTCTTGTACAAATCTTTACCCTACTATTCTAGGAGGGGTATTCCAATGATCATAGGAGAGTGGTGTCCAATTCCGATCCACATGTGAGTCTGATGATATCACTATCATTATTTAGGTGCCACCATGAGTTTGGCATCACTGCCATTCTCCACTAGTGCTTGTCTAGACAAACTAAACCTATAGATTGACATTCCAAGGCCTAATAAGAGATTGACACAAATCCATATGATCTCTACACAGCGGAGACAGTGATCACTACATAGAAGAATGCACATGTGAGTTTAGGCTTCTCAATGCCATTTATTAGGGCCTAATAAGAGATTGGCACCACTGCCATTCTCCACTTGTACAAATGTCTACCCTACTATTCTAGGAGGGGTATTCCAGTGATCATAGGAGAGTGGTGTCTGATTCCAATCCACATGTGAGTTTGATGATCTTAGAGATTGACACAATTCCATATGATCTCTACATAGCGGAGATAGTGATCACTCCATAGAAGAATGCACATGTGAGTATAGGATTCCTTGTGCATGTTTTCAGGTCATGGTATGAGATTAGCACCATTGCCATTCTCCACTGGTGGCATTCTCCACAGATATTGACACAATTCCATATGATCTCTACACAACGGAGATAGTAATCACTACATAGAAGAATGCACATGTGAGTTTAGGCTTCTTAATGCCATTTCTTAGGGCCTAACAAGAGATTGGCACCACTGCCATTCTCCACTTGTACAAATGTTTACCCTACTATTCTAGGAGGGGTATTCCAGTGATCATAGGAGAGTGGTGTCCTATTCCATTCCACATGTGAGTGATGATGATCTCAGAGATTGACACAATTCCATATGATCTCTACACAGCGGAGACAGTGACCACTCCATAGAAGAATGCACATGTGAGTTTAGGATTCCTTGTGCATGTTTTGAGGTCATCGTATGAGATTGGCACCACTGCCATTCTCCACTGGTGGCATTCTCCACAAAGATTGACACAATTCCATATGATCTCTGCACAGCGGAGATAGTGATCACTACATAGAAGAATGCACATGTGAGTTTAGGCTTCTCAATGCCATTTCTTAGGGCCTAATAAGAGATTGACACCACTGCCATTCTCCACTTGTACAAATGTTCACCCTACTCTTCTAGGAGGGGTATTCCAGTGATCATAGGAGAGTGGTGTCCTATTCCATTCCACATGTGAGTCTAATGATCTCAGAGATTGACACAATTCCATATGATCTCTACACAGCGGAGACAGTGATCACTACATAGAAGAATGCACATGTGAGTTTAGGATTCCTTTATATGTTTTCAGGTCATCGTATGAGATTGACACCACTGCCATTCTCCACTGGTGGCATTCTCCATAGGGATTGAAACAATTCCATATGATCTTTGCACATGTGAGTTTAGGCTTCTCAATGCCATTTCTTAGGGCCTAATAAGAGATTGGCACCACTGCCATTCTCCACTTGTACAAATGTTTAGCCTACTATTCTAGGAGGGGTATTCCAGTGATCATAGGAGAGTGGTCTCCTATTCCATGCCACATGTGAGTTTGATGATCTTAGTGTCATTATGTAGTTGCAAGCATGAGATTGGCACCACTGCCATTCTCCGCTAGTAGTAGTCTAGACAAAATGAACCTATAGATTGACATTCCACTAATTTTATTGGCTGCAGTAGGATAATGGCAGAAGTGCCAATGCACATGTGAGTTTAGGATTCCTTGTGCATGTTTTCAGGTCATGGTATGAGATTGGCACCATTGCCATTCTCAACTGGTGGCGTTCTCCAAAGAGATTGACACAATTCCATATGATCTCTACACAGCAGAGATAGTGATGACTACATAGAAGGATGCACATGTGATTTTAGGCTTCTCAATGCCATTTCTTAGGCCCTAATAAGAGATTGGCACCACTGCCATTCTCCACTTGCACACTTGTTTACCCTACTATTCTAGGAGGGGTATTCCAATCATCATAGGGGAGTGGTGTCCGATTCCAACCCACATGTGAGTCTGATGATCTCAGTGTCATTATGTAGGTGCCACCATGAGTTTGGCATCACTGCCATTTTCCACTAGTGGTTGTCTAGACAAACTAAACCTATAGATTGACATTCCACTACATAGAAGAATGCACATTACCGCTAGCAGAGAATGGCAGTAGGATAATGGCAAAAGTGCCAACGCACATGTGAGATTGGCACCACTACCATTCTCCACTGGTGGCATTCTCCATAGAGATTGACACAATTCCATGTGATCTCTGCACATGTGAATTTAGGCTTCTCAATGCCATTTCTTAGGGCCTAATAAGAGATTGGCACCACTGCCATTCTCCACTTGTACAAATGTTTACCCTACTATTCTAGGAGGGGTATTCCAGTGATCATAGGAGAGTGGTGTCCTATTCCATTCCACATGTGAGTTTCATGATCTCAGTGTCATAGTGTAGTTGCAAGCATGATATTGGCATCACTGCCATTCTCCGCTAGTGGTAATCTAGACAAACTGAACCTATAGATTGACATTCCACTACATTGAAGAATGCACATTACCACTAGCGGAGAATGGCAGTAGGATAATGGCAAAAGTGCCAATGCACATGTGAGTTTAGGATTCCTTGTGCATGTTTTAAGGTCATGGTATGAGATTGGCACCACTGCCATTCTCCACTGGTGGCATTCTCCACAGAGATTGACATAAATCCATATGATCTCTACACAACGGAGAGAGTGATCACTACATAGAAGAATGCACATTACCACTAGCGGAGAATGGCAATAGGATAATGGCAAAAGTGCCAATGCACATGTGAGTTTAGGATTCCTTGTGCATGTTTTCAGGTCATGGTATGAGATTGGCACCACTACCATTCTCTACTGGTAGCATTCTCCACAGAGATTGGCACAATTCCATATAATCTCTACACATGTGAGTTTAGGCTTCTCAATGACATTTCTTAGGGCCTACTAAGAGATTGGCACCACTGCCATTCTTCACTTGTACAAATGTTTACCCTACTATTCTAGGAGGGGTATTCCAATGATCATAGGAGAGTGGTGTCCGATTCCAATCCACATGTGAGTTTGATGATCTCAGAGATTGACACAATTCCATATGATCTCTACACAGCGGAGACATTGATCACTACATAAAAGAATCCACATGTGAGTTTATGATTCCTTGTGCATGTTTTCAGGTCATGGTATGAGATTGGCACCACTACCATTCTCCACTGTTGGCATTCTCCTCAGAGATTAACACAATTCCATATGATCTCTACACAGCGGAGACAGTGACCACTACATAGAAGAATGCACATGTGAGTTTAGGCTTTTCAATGCCATTTCTTAGGGCCTAATAAGAGATTGGCACCACTACCATTCTCTTGTACAAATGTTTACCCTACTATTCTAGGAGGGGTATTCCAATGATCATAGGAGAGTGGTGTCCAATTCCAATCCACATGTGAGTCTGATGATCTCAGTATCATTATGTAGGTGCCACCATGAGTTTGGCATCACTGCCATTCTCCACTAGTGGTTGTCTAGACAAACTAAACCTATAGATTGACATTCCAAGGCCTAATAAGAGATTGACACAAATCCATATGATCTCTACACAGCGGAGACAGTGATCACTACATAGAAGAATGCACATGTGAGTTTAGGCTTCTCAATGCCATTTATTAGGGCCTAATAAGAGATTGGCACCACTGCCATTCTCCACTTGTACAAATGTTTACCCTACTATTCGAGGAGGGGTATTCCAGTGATCATAGGAGAGTGGTGTCCTATTCCATTCCACATGTGAGTTTGATGATATCAGTTTCATAGTGTAGTTGCAAGCATGAGATTGGCATCGCTGCCATTCTCCGCTAGTGGTAATCTAGACAAACTGAACCTATAGATTGACATTCCACTACATTGAAGAATGCACATTACCACTAGCGGAGAATGGCAGTAGGATAATGGCAAAAGTGCCAATGCACATGTGAGTTTAGGATTCCTTGTGCATGTTTTCAGGTCATGGTATGAGATTGGCACCACTGCCATTCTCCACTGGTGGATTCTCCACAGAGATTGACACAAATCCATATGATCTCTACACAGCGGAGAGAGTGATCACTACATAGAAGAATGCACATTACCACTAGCGAAGAATGGCAGTAGGATAATGGCAAAAGTTCCAATGCACATGTGAGTTTAGGATTCCTTGTGCATGTTTTCAGGTCATGGTATGAGATTGGCGCCACTACCATTCTCCACTGGTGGCATTCTCCACAGAGATTGGCACAATTCCATATGATCTCTGTACATGTGAGTTTAGGCTTCTCAATGACATTTCTTAAAGCCTAATAAGAGATTGGCACCACTGCCATTCTTCACTTGTACAAATTTTGAGTTAGGACATTCCATTATGAATCCAAAATTTTGAATTAGGACATTCCATTGGGAGAATGGCACTAGTGCCATTCTCCATTTTCCTATTACATTGAAGCCAAAAAATTAGGACATTCCATTGGGAGAATGGCACTAGTGCCATTCTCCATTTTCCAATGGGAGAATGGCACTACTGCCATTCTCCATTTTCCTATTCCTAGTGCCATTCTCCATTTTCCTATTACAATGGAGAATGGCACTAAACCTATAGATTGACACTCCACTAATTCCAATGGGAGAATGGCATTGGTGCCCTTCTACCTTTGTGAAGCCAAAATTTTGAATTAGGACATTCCATTGGGAGAATGGCACTAGTGCCATTCTCCATTTTCCAATGGGAGAATGGCACTAGTGCCAGTCTCCATTTTTCTATTACAAAGGAAAAAAATTAGGACATTCCATTGGCTAGTGCCATTCTCCATTTTCCAATGGGAGAATGGCACTAGTGCCATTCTCCATTTTCCTATTCCTAGTGCCATTCTCCATTTTCCTATTACAAAGCCAAAAAATTAGGACATTACATTGGGACATTCCATTGGGAGAATGGCACTAGTGCCATTCTTCATTTTCCTATTCTCCAGTGCCATTCTCCCATTGCAATGTCCTAATATAAATTTTGGTTTTGAAATACAATTTCAAACAGAATAATTTGAATTTGAATTTAAATTTAATATTGGAGAGAATGGCATATGTGCCACTCTATATATCCAAATTCAAAAGGGAACAATGGCGGGAAGAGCACTGGTGCCACTCTCACGGACTTCTTATGAGGTCTGGGAGAATGGCACTGGTGCCATTCTCCATTTAAAATTAGAAATTCAATCTCTAAATTTGCCATTCAATCATGAAAATCAAAATTGAGATTGAAGTTTAACTTGAAATCAAAATTTGAAAACTAGAATTTAGGTTTTGAAATACAATTTCAAAATAATAATTTCAATTTAAAATACAAATTGAAATTAAAATTAAAATTATCAATATGAATTTGAATTTAAATTTAATATTGGAGAGAATGGCATAAGTGCCACTCTATATATCCAAAATTCAAAAGGGCACAATGGCGGGAAGACCTATATTTCAAAATTTGAATTATTTAGTAGTTTCAAATCAAGACCTTTTCTCTCATTTCAATTGATGCCTTTCCCTCATTCACTTTCTATTCATTCCAAAGCGGATTGGAGAGGAGTCTCAAAGTCTGAGAGTTTTACTCACCACAGCTCGCACGGAGAGTCTTGAGGTAAAAAGGCTGAACTCCACCGGAGCTGTGAAGTTGATGGAGCTGGAAGGAAACAACACAATTGACGCTCAATCAGTTCGGTAGCTTCCTCTTTAATTCACGGATTTTTTGCTTTCTTATACCCGTGACGGACTCTTACTGCTCGATGCACTTGATCCTAGACTCTTACAAAGCGTTGATTTTCTATTCTTTAAGGAACGAAGCGCTCCTTTGGATTCGCCATAGCCAATTCCTATATCTTATTAAGCTTTCCATAGTTAAATTCGCCATAGCCAACTCCCTGCCATAGCCACTCCTATCTTAGAGTCTATGCACAGACTCTTGTGAGAGCCTTGAGAACATGGCAGTCTCGTCGAACACCTTCTTGAGAAGAGCAAAGCATACATTAATTCCTATTACGAAAGCTTACGAAAGTTTTGAAAGCTTACGTTAATCATCTCAGAAAGCTTACGAAAATTTTGAAAGTTTTGAAAGCGTACGTTCAGATCTTTGGAAGTGCGAATCCCTTCATTCTTTGGAAAAGTGAATCCTTCATGCTTCCATCTTTTGGAAAAGCGAATCCTTCATGCCTCTTTGGAAGTGTGAATCCCTTCAATCTTTGGAAAAGCAAAGAGTATGAATTAAAGCGAGCGGCGAATCCTTCATGCTTCGTTGGAAGAGCGAATCCCTTCAATCTTTGGAAAAGCAAAGAGTATGGATTAAAGCGAGAGGCGAGCTTGAGTAGATGAGCGATAGGCAGGATGAATTAAAGCGAGAGGCGAGCTTGAGTATGAATTAAAGCGAGAGGCGAGCTTGAGTAGATGAGCTTGAGTAGATGAAAAGCGAGGGCGAGCGGCGAGTAGATGAAACGAAAGGCATGCGAGCGGCGAGCGGCGAAAGGCAAGCTAAAGTTAGGAACCCAAAAAAGCAAAGGGAGGAAAGTGGAGACGAAAGTACAGGATGAGATACGCTTGAGCTAGCCTGAGCTACACACACGATGAGATCGACAACAGCACAGCATGTGAGGCAATCAACATAGGGCAACGAGATGAAAGAGAAGGTACTAGGGTTTTTCAAATTTTTACCTTCATTAGTTTAACCTTTTGCATTTCGTTAAAAAACAAATTTAACACGTTTAATATATCCTACCTATGCACTTTTTTTTAATGTAACGAAGTTAGAGATGTGTCATTGAGCTTCAAGTATACACTTGGGCTCCATAAACCACACAAGGCTCTAGAAGCCTCTTGTAATAGGCCTTGACAAGAACTACAGTCTTTTCAAGAGCATAAGAATGTACTTCAATAACTACTTAGCTTGAAATAAGTTCTCATTGGAGTTTAGAATGCAAGCTTCAAGAGCAACACATAAAAATATAGTCAATGTTGTCTAGACATACTCATAGTGATGTAGAAGTCGTAGACTTTGTGCAAATTCACAAACCTCTGCCTCTCTCTCTCTCATAGAAGGGAATTCCACAATCAAATCCTATCAAACATAAATTTCAAACAACAAGAAAATGAGTTCCTAGGAGGCTCCTACAATCAAGCTCTAGAGCTCTCAAATATAAATGGGAACTATACTACTCAAAGAAATGGTGAAGATGGGCAATGTTGTAGAGGGAGGGCTTTGGAGCATAACAAAACCAAGGGCTTACAAGAGAGAGACACTATAGGGGGGAGAAGAACACCATGGGCTGATATAAAGATAGGGGTGAGAGAGAGGCATTCCAATGGAATGTATAGGGTTGAGTCTCTGCTTCCATTCAGCTACTTCGACTTATGTCGTGGCTTTGTTTCCTTCATCTCTATTGTCTTCTACAATTCTGTCACCTTTGTAGTCGATGCATCTCGTCTTTGCTCACCACTCTGTGCACTATGTCTATAACCACTTAGGTGCTTGTATGAATACACGGCATCAAACATCGGTTTGTTAAGTGGCTTGAGAGCCTAAGAACATGACAAGGGCACCCTTTGTAACACTTCAAAAACCCTTTTCCCATCTTGAAAATGTTTCAGTGGCAAGCTCTTGATGAGTGAAGTTGATTGTTTCATTTTCTAATGCCACTACCTACTTTGTTTACTCCCACTGTATATTTCATGAAAGAGTGAATTCAATTGCAAATCAATTATTTTTCATCTACTCCTATATTAACTTCATAACTAAAAGTTAGGAATACGCAACATTAAAAATGGAGAATACATAATTAATAAAATACAAATATAGTAACCACACAAAAATACATAAATAATATATATTTTATTATGGAACATAAAACATAAAGAATATATATATTATCATATTTAAATATAATCAAATATATCAATGAAATTGGTGTATATTTCATCAAAGAGTGAATTCAATTGCAAATCAATTATTGGGATGAGTTCCATTGATAGATGGTGCCCATCAGCAAGACAAGAATGACTAGATTATAGTTGTCCATTCCCCATTGCCCATTGCCCAATCTCCCCTTCCCCCCCTTCCCCTCCCCCCCCCACCCCCCCTTTCCAATGGGAGAATGGAACTAGTGCCATTCTCCATTTTCCTATTACAAAGCCAAAAAATTAGGACATTCCATTGGGACATTCCATTGGGAGAATGGCACTAGTGCCATTCTCCATTTTCCAATGGGAGAATGGCACTAGTGCGATTCTCCATTTTCCTATCCTAGTGCCATTCTCCATTTTCCGATTACAATGGAGAATGGCACTAAACCTATAGATTGACATTCCAATAATTCCAATGGGAGAATGGCATTGGTGCCCTTCTACCTTTGTGAAGCCAAAACTTTGAATTAGGACATTCCATTAGGAGAATGGCACTAGTGCCAGTCTCCATTTTCCTATTACAAAGCCAGAAAATTAGGACATTCCATTGGGAGAATGGCACTAGTGCCATTCTCCATTTTCCAATGGGAGATTCTCCATTTTCCTATTCCTAGTGCCATTCTCCATTTTCCTATTACAAAGCCAAAAAATTCCATTGGGACATTCCATTGGGAGAATGGCACTAGTGCCATTCTCCATTTTCCTATTCTCCAGTGCCATTCTCCCATTGCACTAGTGCCATTCTCCATTTTCCAATGGCTAGTGCCATTCTCCATTTTCCTATTCCTAGTGCCATTCTCCATTTTCCTATTACAAAGCCAAAATGTTAGGACATTCCATTGGGACATTCCATTGGGAGAATGGCACTAGTGCCATTCTCCATTTTCCTATTCTCCAGTGCCATTCTCCCATTGCCAAATTCACATGGAGAATGGCACTGGTGCCATTCTCCCCCTGCTACAAGGACAACTTTGTTGGTCTTATGAAATTCTTTGGTTGTAGTTTGTTCATAATCAATTTCCTGTCATCGTAATGAGAGGGGATGGCTACTATCAGATGCATGAATCAGGTCATGACGATGGTGAAAATAATTCATGCTTTAGAAAAAGTTTTATCAAATTGCTAAAATTTTTAGGGAAATAATTCATGCTTTCATGAAAATTTTGTATAGACTCATTCATGCTTTATAGAGATTTGCAACAATGCCATTCTTCCCCTCTAGAAGGACATGTTTGATGGTCTTATGAAATTCTTTGGTTGTAATTTGTTCATAATTAATTCTCCGTAATCGTAATGACAGGGGATGGCTATCAGAAGCGGGGAGAAGGTCATGATGATGGTGGGGAATGAAGTGGTTAGAATTGGTGGAGTGTGTGCAATAGATCCGGAGGCCTACTGTAGTGGTGTGAAGATTGGGACAGAAAATGTATCGGTGATAGTGGAGAAGTCTATCAATAGTGAAATGCTCTGGCCATTTCCCACTATGGATGCAGTGCTTGTTGGTGAGGCAATTTGGAGCATTGTCAAGTGGCCTAAGGGCTCTCTAAAACATGTTGGTGATTCTTTAGATGATGCGGTAACTGAAGAAGCTGCATCAAGTGAGCCTGAGCGACCTTATGTTGAGGCAATGCCAGTTTCTTTATTGGAAACTGACAATTTCATTCGTGAATCTTGGAAAGAGAAAAAGGTTGTCTTATGGGATGAGAGCAAAACAAAGACCGTGGGGGAAGGTGTGATCTTACATGTTTTCCCGGGAGACTCTATAAACTTTGACCTATTGGGTAACGATTGCATTGGTGTGGGTATTGAAAAGAAAGAACAAATTAGAGGAAGTGACTCAGGGTCTTCTATGCAAGATGTCGGCTCTCTCAGCCTAGTAAAGTGGCCCATCAAGCAGATTACCTTACTTGAAGGAAGCTCATTGCAACAATATGTGCCCATGGACCACGTTGCTAGTATAGATGAGTTGGTCAATGATCAAATGTTGAAAAGGGACGATCCAACATCAAAGAAAAGAAGGTACACTTTCATTAACAGGGTGCCTAAACAAAGAGAGCCTCCAACAGTAATGTACAAAATGTCACTAGATTCGGTGCAGCAGGTTTCTTCCATCGATTGTTGTGGGAGTAGGTGTTGCCAACATGCAGAGCGAGATCTCTTAATGAATCTAAAGAAGAACTTTTGGGGCAGCTCCTTGGAGTCTCGTACAAGCTTTATATACGATGTGTTGTCAACAGCTTGGCATCATGACTACATAGGGAGGATATGCTACAACTTCAGGATAAACGGTCGGGATGTCTATTGTAGAGCATGGTATGAGATGCATGGACTTCCAAGGACATCATTTTATCGATACAGGGAGCAATTTGAGGTGGTGTGCAGCGATATGTGCATGGCAATTCAGGGATTATGAGGAGGAGCAGGGAGCTCATAGGTATGGGAAGGGCTCTCATTCAACACTTTGTGGATAATAGCACAGAGCATATGCCTCACAAGAGTAGAACCATGCAGGATGGTTCTAGAGAGACACAGCAAGTGATACCTGAAGTGTATAAGAAGATAGACGTCCTATGTGAGGTCAACACTTCACTTAATCAACGTGGTTATCAGAGCCTATCCACATCCACATTTGGCAGGATTTGGAAATCAAACTTAAAAAATGTAGCCCTTGCTAAGAGGAGTGAATTCTCTAAATGTAGCTTGTGCAGCCGGATCAAGGCTGGATTAAGGCTCAATTGGCAGCCACAAAAAGTCAAGATGAGCGCAATTAGCTGATGGAAGAGAGAAAGATGCATATGATACGGCAACAAAGTTGTAGGAACTTATACTATGCATGGCGTAGGTACTCCGAGATGGATCCAAAAAAGTATGTATGCATAATCCATGATAAGATGGACCAAAAAAAGAGGGCAATTCCAAGACTTTGGGTGAGGTCCAAGGACACCGATTCTGCATGGCAATTACAGGTTTCACTCATTGGAATGATTACCCATGGGCATGGAAATAGTCATTATGGACACTTCACCCTCAATGGTTTGTGGCCATCTGATCCTAACCTGACGATTGGATTGCTCTCAATTTGTTTGCGCAACCTCGAGAGGATGGATATGCATGACCTTGGAGACCTTGCTACCAATGGGATTCCTAGAAGCAATTCTTGCCTTTTGAATGCTCTATGTTCAAGAGACGCTTTGGACTCCCATTACAGTTCTAAAGGTGCACATGTTTCCACAAGTGGAGCTAGCTTGTCTGAAAATGTAGATGTCACGATCACAAATGCAAATCTAGAAACTGTATTGGAAAGTGACTCGAAGTCTATCACGGAGGCCATGACAACTTCCATTGCAAGGGCTACAGACACATGTGTGAATTTTTTTCCGTCAAATACAAGAGAAAACCCACCCTCTTTAGAGGGGAGTGTTGCTATTGAGCCACCATTCCAAAAGTTGCCAGAGAACTTGCTACTCCAACTAGATAATTGTGGGTCTGAGAACAAAAATAGATACTTGTTTGCATACCTTTCTCTTCTTGTAGCAAGGGGCATTTTCAAGACAGTTCAATTGGGCTTCTTGATGGTAGGGCACACACATGAGGACATTGATGCAATGTTCAGCAGGTTTTCTGAGAGCTTGCGGGTGGGACAAACATTCACTTTCCCGCATCTGAAGGATACATTCAAAAAATGTACATCATCTTCACCGGCACCATTTGTTCTTACACGGGTTCCTAACTTCAAGGATTATGTAGATGGCTACCTATGTGATGGGCAAGAAATGCTAGTTGGACATGCAAAGCCATTACAATTTCGATTTTACATGCAAGGTGACATACCAATGATGCAGTACAAGGTGCATCCAAAATCACCGAATTGGATGCCCATTGAAGGGGGAATCGAGCTATGGAAGAAAGATAGTGAGGGTCGATCATTGTTGCCAACAGGTTGTCTGGATATACTGCCAATGGCTACATTTGTGAGAGATCACTTGCAAGTAATATCAGGGATAAAGGATTACATTAAGTTTTGGGAGAAATGTGCAAGTGGAAAGAATGCATCCTATGAGTCCTACATTAGGCCAGTGATAGACTATTGGAAAACCATGATCGGTGAGCTCGAACAGAAAAACATCTCAGAGATAGGAGTGTACAGAGAGTTTTGGCCAAGAACACAATCTCCTGATGAGGAGGATGATATAGATGCTTGCATTAATGATTTCCAAGGCTATGAGGAATGGAATGATCACTATTGTGGGCCTCTAAAAGGTAAGCCGAGGGAAGAGTTTAGACCAATGGTGGATGTTAAGCAAGGTGACTTCGTCTTGGTGAGGCCATCAGATCCTATATACCCCATATGGCTTAGGGTTGCCATATCAAGTGCCGAGATGGATGTTGCTTCTCCTAATTTCACGAAAGTATTAATTCAGTATTGGGCACCATCAGTTAAGAGAAAGGGGCTCAGTGATGCAAATGCCTATGTTGATTGCTGGAACAAGTATTGGGCAGAGAATAGGTTGGATCCACAGGTATGGGAGTGTATTGATGCAATTGTCTGGTCATGGACATCAAAATCCATAAATAGACCCAAGAAGATCAAGATTCCACAGAGCGTATGTATCAAAGCATAGGAGAGCTTGCTTGGTATCAGAGCATAGAAAATGGTGTCGATTTTCTCCCTCTTAATCTCCCAAAATTCCATTGTAAGGTGTGTTCTCATGTGATGTTTCTCAATTGTTGTTATCTTGTCAATGGGTATTTGCATATTATTAATATGACAATTTTCAGAAGCTGACCTTCACCAACAACTGCTTTGTTTCTAGTGGAACTCACTATGCATGGTGTTAACAATAGAAGAGCATAAAGATTTGAAATATCGTAGTAGGCTTCCCATCCAAGTTGCCAATAGAATGGCACCTTTGTCTTTTCAAGCATAGGCTCTCCAGAGGCTTGTCAACATGGACTTTGTTGCAATACTAAAGCAATATAAACTCTTGGAAAAGTGAAAGAAAGAAACTCTAGGAAGGGCTAATGTGCCAAGAAATGAGCATTGGACATGATCTAAAGGTTTAGTGTATCATCATAGCTTCACTTCTTTTGGGACGCAGGATGGGGGGAGGGGGGGGGGGGGGGGTTCTAAAAGTTTAGTGTATCATCATAGCTTGATTTCTTTTGGGACGAGGGCGGTTTTAAATTTCGCAAGTGCTCTGATAAGGTTGGTCGTTGGTGAAGGCCCTGAATTCTTTCTTTTGTTTGACAAGTCGTTCACTTGGAATGAGGGAGGAAGGCATTATTACAAGAAAAACTTTTTGTCAAAAAACAAACAATGTAGATAATCCACCAAGATGCTACTTTGTTAAGGTACATTGTTGTCATGAACAAAATGGAAACATAATAGAGGAAAAGTGCTCCCGTCGCTAGTGAACGTTGCTAAATGCAAGAATCTTCATTGCTTCTTCACATATGGTAACCATGTGTCAAACTGGAGGAAAATAGAGAATGGGAAGAGCATGAAACTAAGACAACATGCAGAAAATGAAGAGGAGGGAGGCAAAGGCAACTACTAACATTCTAATTGACAAAACATAAAAAACTAAACTAACACTAGCCCTAAAAACAAACTAATTGAGAACTAGCTAAACTTCCTTAGCACTCTAACTATAACTAGTATCCCAATAATGAAGTCAACGAAGATGCAATAGCCTTGATTACCCAAATTTCAACCCAAAGCCCATAGACCCTTAGGAGGGCAAAAAACCTTGAAGTCTATATATGTTTTACCTATTAACCATAGACGAATTTTGCCATGCCACGTGCCACCCATGGACTCTTAGAGTTACTGCGGGCTGTTGGACTGCCATTGTTGACTCTTGGACTACCATCAACTCTATGAACTATTGCGGATCGGTCCCCCGCTAGTTTAGGGGTTATTTGAAGAAAGAAATATGGAGGTTACGAAGCCTTTGACAAGGGCATGGACGTTAAATGAGCGAGGGACGACCGAGGAGAAGGGTGCCACGAGGAGAGGGCATAGAGCGTGCGGCCTTTCCAACTGAGGACCAACCAGAGGCCGACAGGATGGATGGCAAAGTGGGGATGGAAGGCGCGAAGGGAAAGTGAGGTGGACTCGAGAATCTGGGGAGGGAGGGGAAGATGCTGGAATTGGGCCCTGAGCATCCGTTCCTGCCAATAACGAAAGGTCTCTGGCCTTTCCAGGCGTTCCCCATCCTCGCAAGCCACCATACTCATCAGCTCCCTCCCCAACACCTCCCTCTCCCACACCCCCCTCGACCTCTCATCCTCCATCGTCTTCTCCAACATGTCGAACATGCTCCCGTAGTAGAACAGCGCCTCCTTGAACCTCGTCGCGAAGAACGGCCCGCTGCACCCCGCGCTTACCACCCCCTGCACCACCACCTCTGGTTTCATCTCCCTCACTTTGCTTAGCAGCTCCTCCCTCGGACTCCTCGCCATCACCGTCTCGTCCATGAGATGCCGTAGCCTGTACATGCAGCACACCACCAGCACCTCCCCCTCCGCTTTGCGGCCTCGCAGCTCCACTTCTTCCCACTTGCTCGCCACCATTGCTTGGTACTCGAACACAATTCCGCACGCCCGGGCGTATTCCGTCAATCGGCGTCCCGTGTCTTCCAGCCTCGCTGCCGGCCGCCCTCCTATGAGCGGGAAGTCTATTCCCGTGATTCTCAATTGCGGCGGTCCCCCGCTCCTGTCTGCCAGAGCGCCCATGAGGCTTAGCCAACGCAACCCATACAGAATGCCGAAGTCCACGATATGCAACCGCCCAGCACCTTCCGCTGCTTCCAAAATGTTGGAATTTGTGAAATTGTTGGTGAGTTGTACCAATGGGCACGCCTTCATGAAGGAATAGTAGGCCCTCAGCATTTCCGCTGCTGATGGCCGATCGTCAGACATCATCGTGAACAAGCGCGCTCCGTTGCCGGAGAGCCGGGCTTGGAGAGCGTTGGCAAAGTAATGTGCCAGCCGTTGCGACGCGGTGCCTGTTGGCATAGAATGTCGCCGAATCACTTCTATTATTGTCTCAGCTTTCCTCGAGTCGCTGGTAGCTACGGCTTGCGCGCTCTCCAGCAGAAGCGCTTGAAAGTCTACCGCATCAGCCTTTGCTCCTTGAGCCGCCGGCGTAATCTGCCCCAGGGCTTGATTCGAATCACGATCTTTACCTACACTCCATTGTCTCAGAGGCAACGATGAAATTACAGCCGCATCTTCTGTAAGAGTGTGAGGCAAGTTAGCATACAGATAGGGCTGCAAGGTTCTGCTCAAACAAGGAAACATGCTTTCGATATCCAGAAATTGAGTCTCTGAAATCGCAGGACCTGTGTATGCGCCAGATGAATATGGCATTTGCACTCTGCTCTGAATCGTCGAAAGCAGGGAAGACGACGTAGGTCTGCTAGTTTCTTCAGAGCTAGCTGACCTGTACAATATTTTATCCTTCGAGAAGTTTGACTTCCTAACAAATCCTTCGGATAGAGACCTCAACTTGGCTTTTTCAGTATCCGGATAGTTGTAGCTGGACGTCGCGAGGCTATTGCGAGCCGAATTACGAACACTCACGTCGAAGTCGCATAATGTGTTTCCTAGCTCACCGATTTTGGGCATGAGAACCGGATACAGCAGATTTTGTTTTTGGGCGCTTATGTCAAGCTGAGAAGGAGTTGCATTCTGTAGATTCATTTCAGAAGAGCTGCGCCAATTCACAGATTGTGGACGTTGAGCTCCAGCGTCGGCTGCGGTGGCCAGCTGCGTGCTCTGCCTCCAAGGATTTTCATCCCCTATCAGACCGGCGTCGGAGTTGCCCGGGTCCTCAGACAAGATGTCGAGGAAGCCCTGGGCAGTGGCGTGAGATAAGGTGGATTGCTGCATGGGATCACCAACGTCATCCTCCATGAGAAAGTCACTGATATACTGTAAAGTGCGAGCCGACGAGGAGGAGAGCGAAGGGTCTTCATAAGGAGGCGTCGTAGCGGAGGAGGAAACGAGAGGAGGAGATGAAGGAGGAGGACAAGGAGAGGAGCTGGGGTGGTCATCGGGAGAATGTTGGTTTGAGGTTGCCATTTCGAAGTTAGCTGCAAGTGAGGAGGTAGGGACCAAGGCTTACATACATCCCGACCCAAAACAGCCGCGAGCCATGACGCCACTAGCATTTCCTAAGGTTACTTCCTCGGCTCCTCGTTGACATAAGAGCTTGGTTCATCCCAAAAGAAAACACTTTCGTAAATTTCTATAGGAAACTCCCTCAATGACATAAGAGCTTAGTGTCTAAATATTTACAAAAGATCGCTTTTTGAAACTCATATACACATACCTAATGATTTCTTTACACCAAATCTATTCCCCACCCTTTTAAGATATCAAGAACCTAGACTCTAGACGTCTCTTCAAGCCCTTTTGACACACAATAAAAGCAAAAATAAAACCCCTTCTTGGAGTCATTTTCTCTTTTCATTGCTTTCCAATATACGAATGGTCATAGCATGCCAGTCAAGGGCCCTCTCAAGTCTCTTTTGGTAGTAGATTTCTCCTTTAATACCTTTTCAATACACCAAGAGCCATAGCATGTGCATATTTAAGAGGTTGGGATTAGCCGATCGTTGATTTGTAAGCTTTGAGAGGACAATGTTGCAACGATTCTAAGCATTCATTGTCAAAGTCTTTTAATTGAATTGTTATACTTTATAAACATCAGTATAATTCTTTATTCATTTAAGAGTATTTCCAAATGGAGAAAGTAACTAAAATATATGGAAGACACTTTGACAACATAAAAATAAACTTAAGTACGGCTATTCAAAGGTGTAGCTTGTTTAAATTTATAGATTTGCACCTACAGTGCCTTGAAGAACTAGAAGATTTATTAGGTAGAGTTGATTTAGAACTTGAAGAATTTTCAAAAAGAAATTTAATAAGAGTAAGGTCTCATATGAACATCATAATTTTCGAATAGATAGTTCTATCGAAGATATACTTTTCGTGTCTTTTTTTTTAATCTTTACAATCCTTGACACGAATCCATCAATGAATTGAATACTTTAAGTCCTTTCTTATTTTGTGGTACATGGAGTTCATGGATTTCAATGTCTTTTGGCACATGCTACAAGTATGCCATTCATTATTTTTGTTGTGCAAGGGAGTGATGCTACCTACTAAAATTCCTATTGGCATTTTCCCTAGTCTAAATGTTCAGGTTGAATTACTCATTTTATAAATGCTAAAATGGGGTATTATCATTATTGTTAATTCATTTAAACTTACTATTGATTATATTACAACCCAAGGAGTAGAATGATTGCTCTTGTATTATGACATTTTGTTCAATAATATATTATTGTCATTGATAATATTCTTTTTTCTAAATATAGTTTAGCTTGATAACAGAAATAATGCCCTTGGATCCATTGTTTGTTTTCTACATTTTTTAATTAAAAATTTTTCATAAAGAAAAACACAAATAATCTAGGAGATTGAAAAAGCATTAAAGAGACCATGACTTTCTCTTCAAGGGCAAAAAAGGGATTAGGTGCAATGATTTTTGTGTTTCAAACATTTATTTGTATTATGGCATACAAACTTTCAACACCAATATAAAAGTTTAGCTTCTTGACAAAACTAACTTGAAAAAATTCATCCATGCTTCAATGGATCCTATTTTTTGGAATTGCTATTGGAAGCATTGACTAAGCTGTTAGAGTTAGCTCAAATGTCCACCTCTCATGTAACCCACCAATATTCTGTGTACCCAATGTTGTAAGGCCCCCATATGAGGAGAAGCCATGATGGGTATCAGATATTGGGAGGGATCCCCAGTTTAGACACTGGAAGGGGTCTTAGAGTAGACCAGATGGTTATGAGACGGCTTAGGAGCCAAGAGTAGATACCCGTCTGCACAAAGGGGGGGTTCGGGGGGGCGATAGCCCCCCCGATAGCAGGGGGTCCGGGGGGCGCAGGCCCCCGGTGGGGGTCTGGGGGCAAAGCCCCCAGCGGCAGGGTCCGGGGGCTGCCGGTAGCCCCAGGCCCGACGGTATGACCTATGCGCGATCCTTCATCTGCCCGACGGCATGTTTTCTGAAGGGTCGGTTGGTCTTCCAGGCCGACTGTCTATTAGGCCGACTGCCTATTACAGGGCCGACCGTCAACCACTTACACTATATAAGTGGCCACCCCCTATCATCAGATCACCAGTTCTTCACGCTCATAGTCCTCCGTCCAGCATCTGTCTAGATCACCATCGAAGCTCTGTCTGTAGAGCGCACGGGTGGACAGCCAACCATCAGTTGTATCAGCAGTTTGGTATATCAGAATTTTTGTATTCTCTCCAGCTTTCCATCGTGTACTTGCGTTTTGTTGTTATCTTCCGCTGCGTACTATTTTCTTACATAAGCAAACCCTCCTCCCCCCCCCCCCGTGAAATCTCCCCTTTACACTATCTCTTTAACCACACCACACACCAAGCCCACTATTCATCCCATACCTCCTCTAATCCTTTCTCAACCCATGCACTCATTTGCTCCCTACTCCACTTGTGACTTAAACTCTTTTTAATTATCTAAGAATCCATATGGTTGTCTATATTCCTTGGTAAAGCCATAACAAGCTGGGGAAAACATGCACTACCTGTCTATCTAGACGTAACTATGATGTTCTAACACCTAGTTTGTTTGGATGGTGGCAGGTAAGTGGACCCCGACCTTGCTGATGGATGCAAGGTCTTGTTGATGAACACACACACACACACACACACACACACACACGGACACATACACCTAGTTTTATAGATGTACCATGTATTTGTACTTGCATGAATATGAGCATGTATTCTTTGACATGGACACATGCATCTAGGTATAATCATGTTCTTGCACACAAATGTGCACATGTTCTTGCACATGCACAATTTTGTACTAATATCTTTTGTTCTTTAGTTTTTGTCTCGTGGAGATATGACGTAATCCCTTCTTACCCTCTCTAAATGGCTTGTGTATGCATGTTTCTTTATGCATTAGGGTATAGATCCCTAAAGGTCGATGAGTGGGAAGTGATGCCCCCCACCATTCACATGAGTGGGTGGAAGTGATGCCCCCCTCCTAGTCTAGCATATGAGAGTATTTCCTAGGATTGAGCCATTTCCTTCTTTGGATTTCCTATGATGCTTATATTTGTGAAAGTATACTAACAAGGTGGCGATCAAAACTGTATGCCCATCACTTGTAAGCATTGTGATGATGAGGTTGCATGTAGGGAAACAAGGTGTAGCATCAAGGTCTGTCACATGGGTAGTAGAAGGGTTGACATGTGGGTGGAAGGCATAAACAACATTTGGTAGATATGGAGACAATAGAAGGGCATTTGATGAAAAGGATCAACCTTGATATAAACTTTCGCCAAGATCTTATATTAATATAAATATAGATTCGATAAAAACATCCTAGGTTTGGTGTCATGAATGTGGAAGCACTTATGGAATGGGGACAAGCACCGGTGTTATGTGAGTCATTTGGGTCTAAAGCCTAGCAGAGCTCACTACCTAATATGGTGGGAGTAGCCTTTCATAGATATAGAGTCTAAATGGTCAAAGAGAGATGCTGATATGGGTGAGGCACATGAGTACGATGACTTTGCTCAACCATGTAGTGTGATGACTGTCCCCTAAATAAGGATAGTGATGGTGAAGACAATGAGGCCATTTCTCTTAGTGAGATCCGACATTGATTTGATGAACTCTCACTAGATGAGGCAAGTGGTGAAGTAGAGAAGGAGATTGTTAGCCCAATAGTAGAGGTGGATAGCAAGTTCATATTCAAGTCTAAGTTGGTAAGCCAACTCTATGGGAACTCAACACTATTAAAGGACATGTTGACAAGGGTGAGGCAAGGAGTTTATTTTACCCAAGAAAAAATCAACGTCTTCAAGAAGCAATGAAAACTTTTTTGGCAATGGCAGTAATTGTGAAATTTATTTCCATGATAATACAAAAGGACAAGGGCAACAAAATCTGAAAAGAAAGGGAAAAGCCACAAACTTGAAGAAGATGGAGAAACTTCATAGCACATGGTACCTTGGGAGATTCCAAAAGATGCAAAATAAGATAGGAGGTAGGTATGTGGATTACTAACATGGTTTTAACTTGACAGATCAACCTCAAGGACTATAGATTCAGCTTGGGTGCTATCAAAAGGTCAATGGTCCACAGATGTACACATATGATTTGATGGACTTGAACACGGTGGGAATAGAGTCAGTCATTGCATTAGCAAATTTAACATACAATGAAGCAATTGATAGATATCAACTTGATGGGGATGTCTATTTAATGTTTTTTAAAGGCTAATGATTAGTTGATCATATAATATACTTCATGTAAGTGTATCTACACTATTTTTTGCATTAGTTTGTTTCTTATCACATATGGCATCATTGATGTGCATGTTTTCTTTCTTGTAGGCAATAATTTTTTAGATTTGTCTGGAGACAAGGATCTAGGCTGAAAACAACTACTTTTTGGTGACTAAAGTTTTGTGGTTTTTACTAAAACCTATGGGTTATAAGTGAGGTCTATAGTGGCTTTTTATAGTAGATACCCATGACTATGTATTGGAGAAGAAGTCAGCGTATATATGATTCTATATTTTATAAATGGACAAGTAAGATCTAGCTTTTTCACTTATCATTGTAAAGGTTTGCTGATTAATTTTTCAAGTATTTCCTGCAAGTGGAGAACTATTTAGTTCTATTTTTTAGTCTTTGTTTTTTCCATTTGGTATCATTTTTCTATTTGTTTTATTCTTGTAGGCAACAAATCCTTGGACTTATAAGGAGTTGGGTTGATAACTACTACATTTTGTGGGGATGAGCTTTTATGGTCGGTTATAAAAGACCCTGCGCCTACAATTTTGTCTACAATTGCTTTTTGTAACACTTCTATGTTATGTACATTATTGTTGCCATGATAGTGAGTAAGATTCAGCCATTGACATGTGTCATTATTATCGTGTATAGATCATGTATATAATAGTGGTGAATGATTATTTCACAAGCCACATGCACACACACACAGCCTCTTGATGACCGTCATTGAGCATGGTGGACCTTGCTTCCAATCACGTCAACTAGCTATTATGCATACAACAATCACCTTATGTGGCCTCGCAGTTTCTCATTACTCTTTTTGGCCTCCAAAATGCTTATATAAGATACTTTTCCTTCATATTTGATACATCCACATACCTTTACTATGCATACCGAGAGAGAGAGAGAGAGAGAGAGAGAGAGAGAGAGAGAGAGAGAGAGAGAGAGAGAGAGAGAGAGAGAGAGAGAGAGAGAGTGTGTGAAATACACAGAGCAAGATGTGTTGTCATGAAAGTTGACATTACCAAGTCTTTTGACACGATACAATGATATTTCATTTCACAAAGACCATGCATGCTTTGGGATTTGGCCAAAAGATGCAGTGTGTTATTTATTGTATGTATAGTGATAGAGTAAAGTTGCCTATATATTGTCTATATAGGCAATATATTCTCTATTGTTTGGTTTTCCAGGGGTGCTCTTGTATGCAATAGCCATGCATCCAATACTTCAATACATGGATCATCTTGTGGTGATATACATGTTGCATGAATTGGAGATTCATGGAAGTCACACTATGGTTGCTCAGGTGTATGCTGATGATTCTTTTTTTACTCAACAAAATACCGAGAGGGATCTTTATTCCCTTATACATGCTCTATCCATATATGGCTTGGCTTTTGGTCATCATGTGAATTCTCAGAAGTCTAGGTTGTTTCCACTGCATTCTAAAGACTGGCATAGTCTTTGGTGGCCAGGGGAAATTGTTCTGCTTACTTCGTTAATTCACCATCTTGGTTATCCTTTGGGTTGGATGTACTTATAGATTGTGTTTAACCTATCTCTTCCAAAAGCAGAAGACCTATTTCCATAAGAAACCTTAACATGTTTCAACCATAGGCTTGTTTCTTGCATGAAACCAAGTACAACATATCAACCAAAGAGCTATACCAACAAAAAAGAACACTACACTTGAAACCAAATCCAAACCAAGTTCGTGTGTGTATTGCATCATGCTTCTAATTCCAACCATAATAATCAATGAGATCTTGTATTGTAATATATTTTCATTCTTACCTTGCATACACAAATGCTCTCTTCCACATGGGCAAGACTAAGAGACAAAAGCTAGGCTACCACATGAACAACACATGGGCTGGGACTACAAGCAAGCAAAGAATAAACAAAAATAAGGGTTGCCACATTAGGCTACCATGTAGGCAGCACCCATAGGTATACCTAGCTACTTGGAGTGTACATTAATATGTAAAAAATTGAGGCATGACCAACAAGAGCTACATAGGGCAATCTGGGACAAATTCGGAGTAGCAACAATTCATGGAAATCTATCATGATGTGCTGCGATGATACATGGTAGGCCCTAGAGGCTACCTAGTAATTGCTTGGGCATGACTAGGTCCTAATAAAGAGGAATGTAGAGCAAGGACAAGTGGTGCAGGCTTGGAATGAGCCTACAAAAGGGCATGGATTAGGCTAGGATCCTAGATCAACAATAGAAATGAATGAAAATTGGAACAAAAAGAATTTAGATCTAGTTGAATAGACTAGCTACATCTGATCAGGGTTGAACAACTTCAATACCCTAGTTGGCTCCATTGATCAGATGTTCGGTCGGCTAGGAGGGCAAGGTAAGCCTTTAAAAAAGGGAGGGAGGGGTCAACGCAAGCCTAAAATGGGGCTGCTCCTCTTATTGAGGACATATGGTTTGATGCAGCCCTACTGCTATTTAGAAAAGGGTCATGGGATCCATGTTTAATATTGTCTCCAAGGCTTATTTCTTTTTTTTAAGGGCACTACAAGGCATAGGCCATTTTCCGACGGAAATACCGACGCTTTTTACATTAAAAAATTTTTTTTTCACGGGCGCAAAGGTCGCTATAAAAGTCGTTAAAATCGTCGGAAAAGGAGCATCGCTATAAACCGTCGCTATATAGCGACGCTATTAATCGTCGCTATATAGCGACGATGTAAACGTCGCTATATAGCGACGATAAAAACGTCGCTATATAGCGACTCTGTTAATCGTCGCTATATAGCGACACTGGTAAACGTCGCTATATAGCGACGATTAACAGAAGTTAAAAAAAAGGGTTAGTGGGGCTAAACAGGGCTTCCTTTTGGCCCTGTTTAGCCCCACTAACCCTTTTTTTTTTTTTGTAATTACAAAAGAAAGTTTTTTATAACAAAATTTCCCTTGCTTGCAGGGTGATACAAAATTATTCTTGTGAACGATGAGGAAGAAATGCATATACATATACAACTGTGTTTGAAACAAAATTACCCTGTCAAAGGGCGATACAAAATGGCTCTAACGAGCGGATATACAAAATGCTACTACCACTACTAATCCGAATCCGAATCCGAATCGTCTTGTTGGGCTGTACCCTGGTCCTCGGCACCTGCATCTTCTCCCTCGTCCTCGACACCTGCGTCTTCTCCCTCGTCATCGGCACCTGCGTCCGATCCTTGCCCCTGTTGATCGCTCGTCTCTGATGATGGGACGCTTGAGCTTTGACCCTGAGAGTGAACCATATAAATCGAAAATTAGATTGGAACTTAAATTAAAAAGTGAGATTACAAGTAGGAGTAAACTTATACCGTGCGAGCAGCCACCTCAGCCCAATCGACTGTCGCTCCCATTGCCTCTTGCTCAATGAACCACGGCTTGGTTCCTATCCGAAATGCGCGCCGCGTCTCTGCATCCGTAGGAAGACGACCCATCGCAGCTTGCTATGGATCCAATTTACAAGAGTTAGAGTTAGCTAAAGTGCATGTAATATGTAAGTAAAACAAATAGAACAATACATTAAATGGAAAGAAGTAAACTTACCACGGTTGCCTCGAACGCATACCGTCCGCCTGCACCAAAGTGCGAAGTACCTACGACATCCAGCCGTCTCTTCGCAGCCCTCCTCTGACCCTCGAACATTTCAGGATGGTCCCTATGTTGCTTCTTGAAGTACTTCCAATCAGCTTTGTCTGCCCAGCTGGGTTTAGCCAACCCCTTTGTAATGGAAGTACGCATGGTTGATCTGCGATGCTTTAGGACCAAACCCATGCGCTCGAGCATATAACTGTTATTAAACTCCACATTTGGCGGATTAGGATATCTTTGTTTTAACTCATCGATCACCGCCTGCTTCTTTTGGCCATCTTGATACCGCCAATCGATATTTATGCCGCTCTTGAAGTGATGACTCATCAACCGCCTCATGGCGGCCATCACTGCTTTGCCCTTTTTGTCTTCTATTATCTCTCCGGCAGATGTGATTTGATAGGAGAGATCCCCTGATGAGTAAGGGGGACTGACGGTAGCAGAGTCTGAAGGAGTGGAAGCTGCGCGACCGCTTCCGGATCGAGGATTCCGGATCGAGGAGTAGCTGTGGGAGTAGGAGAGGGAAAGGGACCTGATTGATACTGTGTCTCCGGACCAAGTGGAGACCTAAAGGAGCGTGAGTGTGCTGACTCGTCTACATCTCCTGAGTCAGCACAACATGAGCCGCCCATCCTACTCTTCCTTCCCTTGCGGGAGGCATGCGCAGGTGATGATCCCGCGGTTGAAGGGGCGCGAGGGGATGGCTGGGCTGTACGTCCACCCGTCGGTGTAGGGGAAGGAATTGCGGAGGTCCTCTGAGAGAGCAGAGAGAAGAATCTCGCTGCCTCCTCATCGCTCATCTGCGCTACAAACTCGTCGGGAGTCCCAACAAAGCCATGCGCGGCTAGCAAAGGAGTTCCCTGAGGGGTAGTCGCAGTGCTACGTGGAAGAGGGGTCGGACCAGGGGTAGTCACAGTGCTAGGACCGAGAGGAGTCGGACCAGGGGTAGTCCTCGGGGTAGTCGCCTGAGAGGAATCAAAGTCCTCTGGAGCATATAGATCGTGAGCTCTCCTCCTACGAGGCTGTCCGTACTCGTCCGATGAGCGACGTGATCCCATGTCTAACATAGACACAAACACGAAAACAGAAAACAAATAAACAAACATGAGCATTCTCATAGGCATAGGCATAGGCAAGAAGAAAGAAGAGGGAAAGGAAAGAGGGAAAGAAGAGGGAAAGATAAGAGGGAAAGAAGATGTAAAGGAAAGAAAAGAATGAGAATGAGGAAATAGAGAATGAGAGAAAGGGAAAGAGATGAGGGAAAATAGAGAATGAGAGAAGGGGGAAATGAGAGAAGGGGGAAATAGAGTGGGAAATAGAGAATGAGCTTATGCAGAAATAGAGAATGAGCTTATGCTTCTCTCATTCTCTATTTTCGCATAAGCTCACGCATAAGCATGAGCTTATGCGGAAACTTAAGCATAAGCTCATGCACATGCATGAGCATAAGCATGAGAAGGATGAGTTTCCGCATGCTTATGCTCATGCGGAAAAAGAGAAGGAGCTTATGCAGAAAAAGAGAAGGAGAGAAGCATCTCTCATTCTCTATTTCCGCATAAGCTCCTTCTCTTTTTCCGCATGAGCTTATGCTTATGCTCATGGGTGAGCATGAGCTTATGCTCATGTTTCCGCATATGCGAAAATAGAGGAGGAGAGAAGCATAAGCTTCTCTCATTCTCTATTTCCGCATATGCTCACGCAAAAGAGAAAGAGAAAGAGCTTATGCGGAAAAAGAGAAAGAGCTTATGCGGAAACTCATTCTCTATTTCCGCATAAGCTCCTTCTCTTTTTCCGCATGAGCTTATGCGGATGCTCATGGGTGAGCATGAGCTTATGCTCATGTTTCCGCATATGCGGAAATAGAGAAGGAGAGAAGCATAAGCTCATGCTCATGCATAAGCTCTTGCGGAAACTTGCGCATAAGCTCTTGCGGAAACTTGCGCATAAGCTCATGCTCATGCATGAGCATAAGCATGAGCATAAGCTCATGCTTATGCATAAGCATAAGCATAAGCTCATGCGTATGCTCATGCGGAAATAGAGAAGGAGCTTATGCGCAATGAGAGAAGGAGCTTATGTGGAAAAAGAGAATGAGAGAAGCATATGCTTCTCTCATTCTCTATTTCCGCATAAGCTCTTGCGGAAACTTACGCATAAGCTCATGCTCATGAATGAGCATAAGCATGAGCTTATGCTTATGCTTATGCATAAGCATAAGCATAAGCTCATGCTTATGCTCATGCGGAAAAAGAGAAGGAGCTTATGCGGAAAAAGAGAAGGAGCACTTGCGGAAACTTGCGGATAAGCTCTTGCGGAAACTTGCGCATAAGCTCATGCTCATGCATGAGCATAAGCATGAGCTTATGCTTATGCTTATGCTTATGCTTGCGGAAACTTGCGGAAACTTGCGGAAACTTGCGCATAAGCTCTTGCGGAAACTTGCGCATAAGCTCATGCTCATGCATGAGCATAAGCATGAGCTTATGCTTATGCTTATGCTTATGCTTATGCTTGCGGAAACTTGCGGAAACTTGCGCATAAGCTCTTGCGGAAACTTGCGCATAAGCTCATGCTCATGCATGAGCATAAGCATGAGCTTATGCTTATGCTTATGCTCATGCGAAAATAGAGAAGGAGCTTATGCGGAAAAAGAGAAGGAGCTTATGCGGAATAAGAGAAGGAGCTCATGCGGAAACTTGCGGAAACTTGCATGAGCATAAGCATGAGCTTATGCTTATGCTTGCGGAAACTTGCGGAAACTTGCGCATAAGCTCTTGCGGAAACTTGCGCATAAGCTCTTGCGGAAACTTGCGCATAAGCTCATGACAAGCTCCTTCTCTCATTCCGCATAAGCTCCTTCTCTATTTCCGCATAAGCATGAGCTTATGCTTATGCTTATGCATAAGCATAAGCATAAGCATAAGCATAAGCTCATGCTCATGCATGAACATAAGCATGAGCTTATGCTTATGCTTATGCTTATGCTTATGCATAAGCATAAGCATAAGCTCATGCTTATGCTCATGCGGAAATAGAGAAGGAGCTTATGCGGAATGAGAGAAGGAGCTTATGCGGAAAAAGAGAATGAGAGAAGCATATGCTTCTCTCATTCTCTATTTCCGCATAAGCTCTTGCGGAAACTTACGCATAAGCTCATGCTCATGAATGAGCATAAGCATGAGCTTATGCTTATGCTTATGCATAAGCATAAGCATAAGCTCATGCTTATGCTCATGCGGAAATAGAGAAGGAGCTTATGCGGAGTGAGAGAAGGAGCTTATGCGGAAAAAGAGAATGAGAGAAGCATATGCTTCTCTCATTCTCTATTTCCGCATAAGCTCTTGCGGAAACTTACGCATAAGCTCATGCTCATGAATGAGCATAAGCATGAGCTTATGCTTATGCTTATGCATAAGCATAAGCATAAGCTCATGCTTATGCTCATGCGGAAATAGAGAAGGAGCTTATGCGGAATGAGAGAAGGAGCTTATGCGGAAAAAGAGAATGAGAGAAGCATAAGCTTCTCTCATTCTCTATTTCCGCATAAGCTTAATCGGAAACTTACGCATAAGCTCATGCTCATGAATGAGCATAAGCTCATGCTTATGCTCATGCGGAAATAGAGAAGGAGCTTATGCGGAATGAGAGAAGGAGCTTATGCGGAAAAAGAGAATGAGAGAAGCATAAGCTTCTCTCATTCTCTATTTCCGCATAAGCTTATGTGGAAACTTACGCATAAGCTCATGCTCATGAATGAGCATAAGCATGAGCTTATGCTTATGCTTATGCTTAAGCATAAGCATAAGCATAAGCTCATGCTTATGCTCATGCGAAAATAGAGAAGGAGCTTATGAGGAATGAGAGAAGGAGCTTATGCGGAAAAAGAGAATGAGAGAAGCATATGCTTCTCTCATTCTCTATTTCCGCATAAGCTCTTGCGGAAACTTACGCATAAGCTCATGCTTATGCTCATGCGAAAATAGAGAAGGAGCTTATGCGGAATGAGAGAAGGAGCTTATGCGGAAAAAGAGAATGAGAGAAGCATATGCTTCTCTCATTCTCTATTTCCGCATAAGCTCTTGCGGAAACTTACGCATAAGCTCATGCTCATGAATGAGCATAAGCATAAGCTCATGCTTATGCTCATGCATAAGCATAAGCATAAGCTCATGCTTATGCTCATGCGGAAATAGAGAAGCTCATGCTTATGCTCATGCATAAGCATAAGCATAAGCTCATGCTTATGCTCATGCGGAAATAGAGAAGGAGCTTATGCGGAATGAGAGAAGGAGCTTATGCGGAAAAAGAGAATGAGAGAAGCATAAGCTTCTCTCATTCTCTATTTCCGCATAAGCTTAATCGGAAACTTACGCATAAGCTCATGCTCATGAATGAGCATAAGCTCATGCTTATGCTCATGCGGAAATAGAGAAGGAGCTTATGCGGAATGAGGGAAGGAGCTTATGCGGAAAAAGAGAATGAGAGAAGCATAAGCTTCTCTCATTCTCTATTTCCGCATAAGCTTATGCGGAAACTTACGCATAAGCTCATGCTCATGAATGAGCATAAGCATGAGCTTATGCTTATGCTTATGCTTAAGCATAAGCATAAGCATAAGCTCATGCTTATGCTCATGCGAAAATAGAGAAGGAGCTTATGCGGAATGAGAGAAGGAGCTTATGCGGAAAAAGAGAATGAGAGAAGCATATGCTTCTCTCATTCTCTATTTCCGCATAAGCTCTTGCGAAAACTTACGCATAAGCTCATGCTCATGAATGAGCATAAGCATGAGCTTATGCTTATGCTTATGCTTAAGCATAAGCATAAGCATAAGCTCATGCTTATGCTCATGCGAAAATAGAGAAGGAGCTTATGCGGAATGAGAGAAGGAGCTTATGCGGAAAAAGAGAATGAGAGAAGCATATGCTTCTCTCATTCTCTATTTCCGCATAAGCTCTTGCGGAAACTTACGCATAAGCTCATGCTCATGAATGAGCATAAGCATGAGCTTATGCTTATGCTTATGCATAAGCATAAGCATAAGCTCATGCTTATGCTCATGCGGAAATAGAGAAGGAGCTTATGCGGAATGAGAGAAGGAGCTTATGCGGAAAAAGAGAATGAGAGAAGCATAAGCTTCTCTCATTCTCTATTTCCGCATAAGCTTAATCGGAAACGTACGCATAAGCTCATGCTCATGAATGAGCATAAGCTCATGCTTATGCTCATGCGGAAATAGAGAAGGAGCTTATGCGGAATGAGAGAAGGAGCTTATGCGGAAAAAGAGAATGAGAGAAGCATAAGCTTCTCTCATTCTCTATTTCCGCATAAGCTTATGCGGAAACTTACGCATAAGCTCATGCTCATGAATGAGCATAAGCATGAGCTTATGCTCATGTAAAAATAGAGAAGGAGCTTATGCGGAATGAGAGAAGGAGCTTATGCGGAAACTTACGCATAAGCTCATGCTCATGAATGAGCATAAGCATGAGCTTATGCTTATGCTTATGCTTATGCTTGCATAAGCATAAGCATAAGCTCATGCTTATGGTCATGCGGAAAAAGAGAAGGAGCTTGTGCGGAAAAAGAGAATGAGAGAAGCATATGCTTCTCTCATTCTCTATTTCCGCATAAGCTCTTGCGGAAAAAGAGCTTAGGGAGGTAGCAAGCTAAGGGTGTCCACTTCCGGACCACTTTCGGGTGAGTGTGACACCCGCTCGAGTGAAAATACAAAGGTTTTGCTTCGGTCTCCTATACCTCGATCGAGGTATAAGCTCCAATGAAAATCACACACGAGCACAACCGAGCCTAGCCCATACCTCGATCGAGGTACGTATCTTTTTTGCCGAACCGAGCCTGTACCTCGATCGAGGTTTGCTGGCAAGCCAGCTACACATGCCACATCTACCTCGTCGAGGTATTGTGGCCATCCAGCTCAACCTCGATCGAGGTCACGTGGCATGTCCAGCATACCTCGATCGAGGTATGTGCCATCCGAAAGGGCAGCCAACAGGGCGGATGACATACCTCGATCGAGGTATCGTGGACACATGACTTGGCATCCCGTTTCTGCCAACACACCACGATCGAGGTATCGTGGCATGTCAAAACCACCATCGACGTGGATGTACCGAGATGTATGGGCATGTCACAATACCTCGATCGAGGTATCATGGCATGGCCATACCTCGCTCGAGGTATATGTGCCGGGGTGTATGCGCATGGAAAGAATACCTCGATCGAGGTATTGTGGCATGCCAACGAGATGCATGGTTATGTCAAGAGTACCTCAATCGAGGTATCGTGGCATGCCAATACCTCAATCGAGGTATATGTGCCGGGATGTATGCGCATCGAAAGAGGTAGGTAAACCCTAATTTTTATTATAAAAGGAGAGCGACCCCCCTCATTCCGCATACCTCGATCGAGCTCTGCCTCATTCACCGATTTCGGATTTGCCGGACTTCGACGGAAGAGCGCGAGCGACGGAGAGCGACGAACGGACTTCGACGGAGATGGACGGAGCAGGAGCGGGAGAGTCCAGGTTGGCATTTTCTTTTGTGTAGCATTTTCTTTTATGTAGCATTTTCTTTTATGTAGAATTTGATTTAATTTTAGTTTAAAAGAAAAATTATAAAATGCATTTTAATGTTTTTCTGAAATTTTAATGTTTTTCTGAAATTTATGAATTACGGGATTTTTTATTTAAAATGTGAAAATTAAAATTTTTTTTTAAATAGAGCTTTTTTTAGTAAATAAAAAAACGTTGATATTATTAATTATAAAATATTTATAAATTTGAAATGTAGTTGAAAATTTTTTTTTTAAATTTTTAAATTACGACATTTATAATTTAAAATGTGAAAATTTTAATTTTAAAAAACGTAATTTAAAATTTTAGTTTATAAGAAAAATTATAAAATGCATTATAAATTTAGTTTTTCTTAAATTTATAAATTACGAGATTTTTTATTTAAAATGTGAAAATTAATTATTTTTTCTTTAAATAGAGCTTTTTTTAGTAAATAAAAAAACGTTGATATTATTAATTATAAAATATTTATAAATTTGAAATGTAGTTGTAAATTTTTTTTTTAATTTTTAAATTACGACATTTATAATTTAAAATGTGAAAATTTTAATTTTAAAAAACGTAATTTAAAATTTTAGTTTATAAGAAAAATTATAAAATGCATTATAAATTTAGTTTTTCTTAAATTTATAAATTACGAGATTTTTTATTTAAAATGTGAAAATTAATTATTTTTTTTAAATAGAGCCTTTTTTAGTAAATAAAAAAAGTTCATATTAATAATTATAAAATATTTATAAATTTTAAATCATGCATTTGTAAATTTTATTTTTTAATTTTTAAATTACGACATTTATAATTTAAAATGTGAAATTTTTAAATTTAAAAATCGTTTAATGAGGCTTTTTTTATTAAAAATGTGAAAATGTTAAATATTTCTGTTTTTTTTATGAGGTAGAATTTAAAAGAGAAATAATAAAAAATTTTAGGTTAAAAGAGAAATAATAAAAATTTTCTAAATTTGAAATGCAATATAATGTTTTTTTGAAATTTATGAATTACGACATTTTTTATTTAAAATGTGAAAATGAAATTGTATTTTCAAAATAGAGCTTTTTTATATGAAATTGTATTTTAAAAAAACGTTCATATTAATAATTATAAAATATTATAATTTTGAAATGCATTTGTAAATTTTTTTAAAATTTTTGAATTAGGAGTTCTATATTTCTGTTTTTTTAATGTAGCATTTTCTTTTTGGTAGAATTTAATTAAATTTTAGTTTATAAGGAAAATTATAAAAAATTTCAAAATTTATAATGCATTTTAATGTTTTTTTGAAATTTGTAAATTACGACATTTTTTATTTAAAATGTGAAATGAGATTTTTTTTTTTAAAATAGAGCTCTTTCTATTAAATAAAAAACGTTCATAGGAATAATTTTTAAGTATTTATAAATTTGAAATGCATTTGTAAATTTTATTTTTTTTGAATTACGACATTTAAAATTTAAAATGTGAAAATTTTAAATTTAAAAAACGTTTAATGAGGCACAAGACTCGCTCGACTTATCAAATTAATAAGACATTTTGTATAAGACTCGCTCGACTTATCGAATTAATACACAAACATAAACCTACTAGTCAACTATTGGAGTTGGACATTAAAGATTGACTAGTGACATGGTTGGTGACCAAAGCTTGAAGTTGACTAGACACTTTGGGACAAGCAAGTTCTTTAGAAGGAAACTAGGTTTAAGCTTGGGTAATCATCCCTAATATATTGGGAAATTACTAATGATAAATCATCCTTTAACTATTTGGCAATTAGTAAGGATCGATTCTACTAGGAAATAAGTTGAAGGCATATGTCCCCTATTAGTCAATAGATTGATTAGACTAAGCATGCATGATAAGGCTATAGCTTGGAAATGCCTAGATAGTGGCTTAGTCCAAATCTTCAATATCCCTTAAGAAGACATGAAATAGTGGCTTAGACCTTAAGAAGACATGGAGTTGCAAATGTCTAATTCTTCTAAGTTATGCATAGACTCTAGCATAACTGAAAAAAGAATATTACAAGATTGAAAATATTTGGATGGGTCTTCAAGAACTCGAATATTACGGTCTGTGCCTATAAACTGTTTGAGATTCTTATGCTATCACTATGGCATGCTTTAGATCTAGCACTTTGATCATGTTTGTTGTCTAGTTCCATAATTCATCTACTTCTCTTATATGTATAAGAAGAAAGAAATACGCCATAGAGAAACTGAAAGTTTAACTAGAATACCTAACATTCATTGCACATGGGACTCTAGTGGATCTATATTCATTCCACATTCATGCTAATATATGCAAGTGTTTTGATCAACTATAGACCTAAGTTCAAATAGAGCCTGTTAATGACTGAATCTCTCCTAATCATCCCTTAATGATCATAGATAAGAGACTTAAGAGAGAGAGAACTCCATAACCTTCAAGAGTCGACATTTGAAGCATCCCATTCCATGTTGTTTGCTACATGGCAGCTCGCCATGTGGCACACATACATCCCTTTTTGCACCGTAGGGAAACCTATGACTAATGTTAACAACATTTATCTTGTCTTTTACAAACGACTAAGATGTTTTCCCAAAAAGACTTTGTATCAATAATCACGTGAACCACCTCATAACCAAAATAGTGCGGATGCTACATATCTCCTTTCCCTCGTTGAAACTATGTCACACATGGAATGTCAACCACATGCTCAAGGAATTATATGCTAGTTTCATTGTAAGCAAGGGTGGTCTCTTTCTTGCTAGTCCAACCATAGGCAACGGTGACGCTTATTACTTGAGCTCAACCAAAATTAACATTAGTTATCGTATGCAACCCTTCCCATTGCATAGGGACATCCAAGGATTTAATTTTCAAAGTTTTTGAATCCTCTTCTAGGGATCTTGTGCCCTTTGTTGTTGCTACGTATGTGGATGATCTCATTCCAAAACTATTTTTACAACTAGAAGTCGAGTGAGTCTTATACAAAATGTCTTGAACCAAGTGATGATCTATAGGAATGGCCAGTAGTTGAGGTGGATTGCCCAACCAAAATAGATAATATTGAGAAGGCTTAATTATTTTCTCAAAGTTCTCGCTTTAAAAGGTCTGTAGTGTGAACCCGCTCTCATTTTTAATGTGTAGTCCGAGAAATACTAGATGCGCCTTGCTTGTGTATCGTTCAAAGTAATGTATTAGGTATCCTTCTATCTCCTCCATATCTATTGCAAACCCAAGGCAGTAAAGCATTCAAAGAAGGTCTTATTAACCAAACCTCTCCACTATCTGTCCTTAGTATAGGGGCCATTAGTGGACAATGTGGTCCTTACACCACATGTGGAAAAGTTTCATATTGGATAAAAAGTGAAAAAAGGGAAACATATAAGGAGAAAATATTTGAGACATCTAAGTTTTAAAATGCAACGACTAGAGTGAAAAAATTCTAATCAAAATTAAGAATTATTAATAATATTGATTAATATTGAGCCACACATTTGGCCCATCTACCGGTCGGTAGGTGCATAGGATCTACCTCATCAAGGAGTACGTACAAATAGTTTTCATTGCGTAAATAGATTATAAGTCATATTGAATAGAATATTATTTTCATTACCCAAATAGAATATTAATTTCCATGTGTTTTTTTTGTGCATGCGCCAGCCAGCGCACAGGTTCTAGCACCACTATTTGTATGCAGATAGAGATGCTGAGAGCTGAGATGAGGGCACTGCAGGATGCTAGGGCACCCCCTCACTTGGTTGCGAGCCTGGATTCAGTTATTGAGGCTCTGAGTCGATTGGAGACAGTTGAGGATGTTGTGGATAGCTTTCAGGCACAGGCCGAGGCGGAGATCACTGGTGGTGGCTTGGATTGGAGAGCGATTCGACAGTTGTTTGAGCGGGAGTCACATCACAGGGAGGCCTTGGACGACATGTTTTGGGATGGTCACACCGAGGGCCAGCGACCACGATCAGGGCTCCCCTTGCATATTTTACGGTGTAGGCACCCAATCATAGCAGCACACATTTATCCGAGATATCTTGCTGCGAATGGTGGTCGGTTGCCTCACAACCGCCAGATAGCGAGGTCGTTTGCCATGCAGCTTTATGCTGAGTTTGTCCTTGGTCATCGGGTGGACTACCTCAGTACCCGTCCAGGATCAGGAGCGGGACGTGGTAGGATGGGGCGCCAGGAGCGGCAGATTGTAGGTGTTCGGCGTCGACGCGAGGGACCAGAGTTGCACACCATCCCTGCACCGGCATTGCGAGCGGTGGGAGGACAGATTAGGGGGGATGTTCATTCAGTGGCATCATCCTTGCAGCACATGGTCTCGGCCCTATCGAGATCTATTGCGATTCCACCTCCCCCACCTCGATCATCGATGGAGCGTCCCACATCTACACCACCTCCCACATCTACGGCGCCTCAGCACGAGTTGGAGGCTCGAGACAGACGGATTGCAGAGTTGGAGGCTGTGTTGGCCGAGTCTAGGGATGAGGTTAGTTATTTTGATTATGTTAGTTTATTTTTTTGTAGCGTGTTTTGAACTGAAGTTTTTTGGTTAATTCTCACCATGTACGCGACATGTTTGCATTGCAGGCACATCTATTGCGTCAGGAGATGGAGTCTCGCGTACGACTCTTGCGTCAGGAGATGGAGTCTCGCGTACGACTCTTGCAGACAGATTTGGAGGAGCAGAGGATTCGGACACGCATAGCATACCATCGCGCAGAGCACTATATCTTGCAGTTGAGGCATATCAGTCGTGATCCGTCGCGCCATAGGATCGACCCCAGTGTGGCCCTATACCCTGCTCCTCCTGTAGATGTGCCGACTAGGACACCGATAGATGCAGCAGTCGTAGCGAGGCTTCCTACCTCCACTTGTGTCCTCTGCCACGAGGACTTTGACACCGTAGGGTGGTTTGGACTAGGGTGCGGCCACATCGCACATCTCCACTGCATGACCCGCCACATGGTGGCACGTTCAGTGTGCCCGGTATGCTTTGCCGACATTGATGTGGCGACATACAGAGGACTGGGCATGGATGATCTATATCCTGGTCATCGTCAGGCTGTTGATCCATTCGCCCGTGTAGTCCTGACAGAGCACTACAGGGAGGAGGCACAGAGAGCATTGCTGATGCAGGAGGGTGCGGATACATCAGTGGTTGCATCATGCGTTCCACGCCGCTTTTCGTACGGTGACTTCATGCCAGGTGACGAGGCACGAGCGGAGGAGGCACACCGGATTGAGCGAGAGGCAGAGCTGCAGACATCATTGCAGCAGTGGGTGGAGCAGCAGCTAGGGCGGGGCCGAGACCAGCGTATTTCACATGTAGAGACGATTACTCGCGCTGGATTTGAGGCACGAGTATTCGCAGATGCACGGCTATGGGAGCTGAGACGCGCGTACATAGAGGAGGCGAGGGATGCAGAGATGGCAGCAGTGGCGCGTGCAGCATGCCCTCCTCCTCATCAGGATGAGGCTGGCCCATCTCATGCAGATGATGAGGCTGGCCCATCTGAGCCGGCATTGCCTGAGGGCACACAGCGGACGGTTGGGCAGCGAGTCATACAGGAGCCACGTCAGCGTTCCACTAGAGGATCATATGTAGAGTTATCAGATTCAGATTCAGATTGATTGTTTAGGCTTCACACGTTTCTTGTATAGGGATGCACTTTTGCAGCATGATGATGATGATGTACAGATTCATTTTGGTACTTTCATGATATTGTTCCCACTTTTATGATGTATGAGCATTTTCGTACTTTCATGATGTTCTTCACACTTTGTTTATCTCAGTTTATCTCAGTTTATAGTTTGTTTAATACATAAGGTATTTAAAAAAGAATGCCATGTGAAGTAATTGTAAACATTAAACATTAATTGCAAACATTAAACATTAAACATATCAAAATTCATCTTATTTTGGATGAAAATTTTATTTTGCGGATAAAAGTTTTTCATTTTTTAAACAAAAATTTTAGTGGTTTATGTACAAGAGAAAGGATTGGCGGTTGGTATAAGGAAAAGTGTTGGTATTTGGTTTATGTAAAAAGAAAGGGTTGTTGCACAGGCTATGCACCAAAAAAATATACACATATTAACAATCCCACTTCTCCCTTTTAAACTCCACTCATGTATGGGAGTACAAGGAAGGTGTGACATGTTAGGCCACAATTTAATTTTACTATTTTCTTTTGACTTTGGTGGTACGCTAACGTGTAGTCGTGCTAGTAGGGATTGCTTCTACGTCGCGCAAACCAAATCAGTTGGAGACCAAATCTTGCGTCGATGTACGTCTAGGGTAGCCTAAGAGGCGTGTGAAGTTTCGTCCCCAACAGGGTTTAGGATTTAGGGTCCAGGGTTTAGGGTTTAGGGTTTGGGGTTTAGCCGTGCTAGTAGGGATTGCTTCTACGTGGCGCAAACCAAATCAGTTGGAGACCAAATCTTGCGTGGATGTACGTCTAGGGTAGCCTAAGAGGCGTGTGAAGTTTCGTCCCCAACAGGGTTTAGGATTTAGGGTCCAGGGTTTAGGGTTTAAGGTTTAGCCGTGCTAGTAGGGATTGCTTCTACGTGGCGCAAACTAAATCAGTTGGAGACCAAATCTTGCGTGGATGTACGTCTAGGGTAGCCTAAGAGGCGTGTGAAGTTTCGTCCCCAACAGGGTTTAGGATTTAGGGTCCAGGGTTTAGGGTTTAGGGTTTAGCCGTGCTAGTAGGGATTGCTTCTACGTGGCGCAAACTAAATCAGTTGGAGACCAAATCTTGCGTGGATGTACGTCTAGGGTAGCCTAAGAGGCGTGTGAAGTTTCGTCCCCAACAGGGTTTAGGATTTAGGGTCCAGGGTTTAGGGTTTAGGGTTTAGGGTTTAGCCGTGCTAGTAGGGATTGCTTCTACATGGCACAAACAAAATCAGTTGGAGACCAAATCTTGCGTGGATGTACGTCTAGGGTAGCCTAAGAGGTGTGTGAAGTTTTGTCCCCAACAGGGTTTAGGATTTAGGGTCCAGGGTTTAGGGTTTAGGGTTTAGGGTTTAGCCGTGCTAGTCGGGATTGCTTCTACGTGGCGCAAACCAAATCAGTTGGAGACCAAATCTTGCGTCGATGTACGTCTAGGGTAGCATAAGAGGCGTGTGAAGTTTCGTCCCCAACAGGGTTTAGGATTTAGGGTCCAGGGTTTAGGGTTTAGGGTTTAGGGTTTAGCCGTGCTAGTAGGGATTGCTTCTACATGGCGCAAACAAAATCAGTTGGAGACCAAATCTTGCGTGGATGTACGTCTAGGGTAGCCTAAGAGGCGTGTGAAGTTTCATGCCCAACAGGGTTTAGGATTTAGGGTCCAGGGTTTAGGGTTTAGGGTTTAGTCGTGCTAGTAGAAATTGTAAAAATGTATGCATTTGTCCTTCCACGTGGCGCATACCAAATCAGTTGGAGACCAAATCTTGCGTGGATGTACATCTAGGGTAGCTTAAGAGGCGTGTGAAGTTTCGTCCCCAACAGATAAGTCCACGTGTGTATTTCATTAGTACGTGCGCCATTTTTCATACGTAGTCACGAGTGCTAGTAGGGATTGTAAAAATGTACGCAACTGTCCTTCCATGTGGCGCATACCAAATCAGTTGGGCACCAAATCTTGCGTGGATGTATGCCTACGGTAGCCTAAGAGTCGTGCGAAGTTTCATTTCCAACAGATAAGTCCACACGCGTATTTCCTCAGTACATGCGCCATAGCTCATACATAGTCGTGCTAGTAGGGATTGCAAAAATGTACGCATTGTACCTTCCACGTGGTGCATACCAAATCAGTTGGGCACCAAATCTTGCGTGGATGTACGTCTACGGTAACCTAAGAGCCGTGCAAAGTTTAATCTCCAACAGATAAGTCCACATGCATATTTGGTTAGTACGTGCGCCATTTCTCACACGTAGTCGTGCTAGTAGGGATTGTAAAAATGTACACATTATACCTTCCACATGGCGCATACCAAATAAGTTGGAGAACAAATCTTGCGTGGATGTATGTCTAGGGTGGCCTAAGAGTTGTGCGAAGTTTCATTCCCAACAGATAAGTCCACACGCGCATTTCGTTAGTACATGCGCCATAGCTCATACGTAGTCACGAGTGCTAGTAGGGATTGTAAAAATGTACGCATTGTACCTTCCACGTGGCGCACACCAAATCAATTCAAACCAAATCTCGCGTGGACTATTGGCTAGGGTGGCCTAAGAGTCGTGCGAAGTTTCATCCCCAACAAGCAAGTCCACACGCGTATTTCGTTAGTACGTGCGCTATTTTCTTAGTCACGTTTTTAAAATGTCCTAATGCACAAAACAAATTACAACATTACTACTAATAAACAATTTATTGTATTACAAACACAACAAATCCCATTGAGAAGACATCGGACATCATGTTAAAAATAGAATCTAATACAATGATGTGTATGAACGTGTATACAACCATCATAGTGAAATACAAAATATGAGTCCATGAAAATTACAATGGTACGGTCACACAGTGAGCCTATACATATCAAATACAAAAAAGTGTAATCAACTAGTGATACCCAATAAAAATCAATCTGATCAACTGATGATCCCAAAAAATAAGATATGTAATGTGCTACTCCTCAGGATCAGCTCTCATGCCAATAGTTGCAAGTATGCTCTCGTGATCCGCCACTGCAAGGCGCCATCGTGGAGTGGACGTCGCCTTGCGAGTGCAAACACGACTCAAAGTAATCTTGATCCCTACAACAAGATGAGAATACATGTATGCCTCCCGATCCGCCATGTACTCCTGGAACTCAATATAGCGACCACGCCTCTGTATCTGCTGAAAATAGTGGCCACCGACGATCATGCTATGAGCATTGAAGTGCATCCCATGCCCATCCACTGTATCCTCATTCAGCACACTCTTCAGCATAGAGCATCGCAACAAGTAGTAATCCACACCCTCCTCGTTGCCCTCCGAAGCAATAACCGCGAAGATATCACCAATACGCAAAATATCTGTAAGCTGGTCATAATCTCTAGAGGAACTGAATCCCGCATCCTGATCATCATGTATCTCCTCCCAAGGCTGGAAGGGAGAAAGCACTCGCCGTACCCATGGATCGGCCCATGGTATCATGGAGCACCCTCCCCAATCATCATCAATGCATGCAGAGCAAAAACATGCAAACCGTCGAGAAAAGATCGCAGGGTGAGACTCACCTACACTCCTGATGGAATGGAAATCAAGAGTGCCAGGCACAGAACGACAATCAAAAGGCCTCGACCGATCAAGACTCCCAATGTCCACGCACCAAAAATACCGGCTCACCACCCTATCGTCACGCGACTGAAACGAGGACGTAGCACTAGTGGATAAGTGCTGGCTGCACCACCGCACCACATCATGTGCATCCTTGAAGCGATCGGCACTGTGACGCAACTGGTATCGACGCAAAGCACGCTTCACGCAAGCACCTGCACCATCGTGCTCTCCCTTACCGTGCCCTGTCTCAAAGTAGCTCCATGTGATCAGAATGCCTGTCTCACGGTGCCATCTGCAGAACCAATAAAACTGTCTAGTGGATTTGAACTGACCGCCGCAACCGTCTGACCAAATCCAACGCCGCTGCCATGTGACACCATGATGCCTCAAGAAACTATCATGCAAAGTGAAGCAATGCTGCACAAAATGGGCATCAAGGTGTAATTCTCCGCAAAGTCCACCACTGAGACAACCACCCCTATAGGAAATGTCCTCAAACATGCACGAAACTGACGATCCTCCCATTTCGCAGTGTGCGAGTGGCGTATGTAGCGGTACAGCTTCCCTCGAAAACAGTCAATGAATACAACACGTGGTGTCTCCTTCCCCACAAGCTGCAACCTCCTCGACTGTGCACCACCATCTAATGTCAAGGTACAGTACTCATACTGCTGCCAACAAACCATCTGCACATCACAAGTATCTAGTGCAACTCGTGGCACTCTGGCAAAGTCACCACACAAAGTACACGTGCCTTCCACACAATCAAGGGAGTGGAATAAAGCATCACCATCTCGTGTACACAATATGGAATGAATGAAGTCGCGAGGGCTAGTAGGAACCACTCCCCTATGACCATCAAGGGAACGGAATACGTCATACATCAATCCAAAATCCACATGGTAGCGACAACAGCATGTGTCACGCTCCTGAGAGCATCGCACAAACCATGGCCTGCATCGCTCAAATGACCTCTGCCCAATCTTGAACTCCGGGTGCGCCTCTACAAACTGAGTGTACAACTCAGTCTGGGTACACTCCAAAAAACATGCACCATGCTCAATGTACACACCGCGTGACACCCTCTTCCGCAATGCCTTCTTGAACACCGGGGATGCTCTGCAATGCTCCTCCCAAAACTGTTGTATGAAGGACCTAGTGGAATCATCCAACAATCGATCGCAGCGAGGTGCACGACCACTCGAAGCCCAAAGAGCATCAGTCTCACTATCCTCTAGACTCTGCCTCCTAATGATGCCTGCTCGCAATGCCTGCTCGCAATGTGCGCGGTGCAATCTGAAGAAGACGTGAAGCGGTACGCACATGGCCTATCATATGAGGTCTACTAATGGCTGCCACAATAGCACGACGTGCTGCCAAGGCATCACTGGAGTTCCTATGCTTAATAGAAGCATAGGAACGTCGAACACTGCTAAGGACCTCGCTAGATACAACCCTATCTCTACGTGCACCAAGACCAGCAAGCCTCCTACACTCTACCAAGTCAGGGTGATCAATCAGGGACGTAAGAAGAGAAGACTGCGAAGCTGGCGTGAGGTCACAAAAAAAAGACTGCACAATCTTGCTAGCACGACGACGGATAGTGGACTTCGGCAAGTCACGTCGTGAAGCAACACTGCTGCTGCAAGGTGGGGCAACGGGATCAATGGGAGATGGTAGGGTGGACGGGGGAAGGGAGGCGCCAAGCGGAGCGGGGGGAGGGGGAGGGGGGAGGGTGGAGGGGGAAGAGGTAGAGGTGGAGGCCAAAATGTAGGTGGCTAGGGGAAGGGCGGAGGCTAGAGGTAGGGGAGCGGATGAGCATGGGGGGACAATGGAGGTGGGGGTGGGGGTGGAGGTGGGATGTAGAGGTAGAGCTGGAGGTGGATCAGTGGTGGCAGCGCGAGCTCGAGCTCTAGAGGCTCTCTTGCGCTCACGAGCCTTCCGCTTGCGCTCCTCGTCAATGAGATTTGGGGGGGGGTTCCTACATCTTTCACGTCTACTAGCTCTACGGCTTTGAGAACCCATTCTCAATGAAAGTAGGATGGAAGGTGTGACAAAGTGATGAGGAGGCAAGAATGGCTAAGAATGGGTGAAATGAACCAAAACGTGGTGTCTTATAGAGAGCCTCAACTCATCCACTAGATTGCTCTTAGATTGCTCTTCATTATTATTGGTGGAGAGGTGCTAAGATTGATACTAATTGGCTTAGTTTTGGTGGAGAGGTCTGCTATGCCCAGAGCCGCGATCAGAGCTTATACCTCGATCGAGGTATTTAGTGCATTGCGCATGCATGTATGTATGAACCTCGATCGAGGTATCTGTATGGCTCCTCAGTCACATACCTCGAACGAGGTAATGTATGCCTCACCCATCATATGTACCTCGATCGAGGTATTGTATGCATCGCACATCGTCATGTGTATGCATCTGGCTGATGTGGCACCATGCATGGTCATGATGTGGTGATATAGTCTCTTCCTGCATGGTCATGATGTGGTACTGGGCATGACGAGTTGGCATTCATGAGGTGGTAGATGCCATGGCAAATTGAGGTGGAGGGATTGGTGACGTGGCCAGGAGAGGAGGTATGCCAAGGTGGCATTGTGTGATCACATGGCTGATGATGTGGAATGATGAGGTGGCACATGTGGCAGCACGTGTGGCAATGTAAGGTGACATGGCAAGGAGTGATGTCACATCTGCTTGATGAGATGGCACCACGTGGTCTAACAACGTGGCATGGTTTTGATGACTCAGCCTTCCACATGGGCAGCATGCAGACTCCAAAGGCTTGCCACTAGGATCGGTGATGCTCCTAGCCTACCTCACCAAGCCTAGTACCAAGCCTACCTTGTCTTGGTATTAGGCTTGGGTGGCCCTTTTTCACCCACAAAAGGGAGATTTCACTCTTGGAGGCCATATCGTACGTTTCCCTTGCTCAAATTTAACCAAAATTTTTTCTTCTTATTCATCATGCAGAGGACTAAAAATATTGACATTTTTGAAATGTTTGGTTATGTTTGAGAATTACTAGATTTATTTTTAATATTCTTTGTTGATCCTCTAAGGAGTAAAAGTAAAAATTAAACTTCAATCTTCCTAAATCTAACCGTTGGATTTGGGATTTGATGATTCAACCACACACCCTTATGTGCCTACTAACCTTTCACCGAATTGGATTTGCTTAATTATTCAAAATACTAAAAAAATGTGGTGTGCTACTAAAATGCATGTATTTTTTGACTTTATTTATTATAAATAATTATTTATAATTAGATAAATCATTCAAAAAATTACCAATAAATCAAGTTAAGCTCTACATAATGCAAAGAGACCACTTACAAAGTTTCAATAACATTTAATCTAAAATGAGTGAGAAATTTAGAATTTTATATGACACTCTTTGTTCGTGACAAACGTGTGACCACCCTGGAACCATGCCGTGTGACACAAAGAAATTTTTTGTGTGTGCATCGAATTTTCGATCAGACTATACGATTGTGTGCACAATAGCAAGTGTGATGTTGTGTCAGAAGACTTCAAAGACTAGATCCATAGGGAAGTAGGTGAGATTTGCATTTTTGTGTGCTAAAAAGCTTGTTTTTCCACCTCCTTAGGATTGGGGAGTGAACAAAAAGTGGACACCCTTAGCTTGCTACTTCCCCTTATGCGAATGAGAGAAGGGGGAAATAGAGAAGGGGGAATGAGAGAAGCATAAGCATAAGAGAATAAGAGGGATGCGAAAATAGAGAATAAGGGGGAAAGGAAAGAGAGAAGGGAAAAGAGAGAGGGGGAAAGAGAGAAGGGGGAAAGAGAGAATAAGAGAAGAGGGAAAAAAGAGAAGGGGGAAAATGAGAAAAAGAGAAGGGGGAAGAGAGGGTTCCTACGCCCATCACTGCAGCTAGCGCTTAAGGCGCTAGCTGCAGGCCAATGCAAATAACAAAAAGCTTAAATGGAAAGAAGAGGAAGCACTTACCTATAAAAGTATGTCCCGCTCGGTGTAGTGGACTGGCCCTACAAAAGAGAGAAAACAACCCATTTTTTCAAATAAGATGTTAGTGGAAAGAGGAGATCACAAAAGCAACTTCTTGAAAGGAGACAAGGAAAGAGAAGATTGAGGAGACAAGGAAAGGAGGAGATTGAGGAGAAGAGAAGGAAGAGAAGGAAGAGAAATACAGGAAGAAGAGGTGAGTTTCTTTCTTTCTTTCTTGAAATTTCGTTTTTTGTTTGAATCCTTTCTAATCAAGCATGAAAACTAGTTTAAAACTTTAGCAATACAAGTAGAAACACTCACAAAACCAAAGCTAACAAACAAACAACCTACATTGTTGAAAGAAACTCACCTTTTGAAGAACTTTCTTTCTGGAAACCAAAGAGGGAAAAAGGAGAGAGAGGGTGCACAAGAGGTAGGAGGAGGGTGAGGAGTGGAAAATAGGGTAGGAGGTTGCTTGGAATAGATGGGAGGTCAGTGAAAATAGGTGGGAGGAGATTTTGGAGAGCTTACTTGAGAGATTAGGAAAGCTTTGAGCAAAACGCCGCGGGTTTCGGCGTTTCGGGTTTTAACCCACAGCGTCGCTATATAGCGACGCTTTCAATTAAAATCGTCGCTATATAGCGACGAAACAGAGCGTCGCTATATAGCGACGGAACAGAGCGTCGCTATATAGCGACGCTTATTGTTTATTTTTTAATGAGGCCTCTTGTGAAGCTCAAACATGCTATGCCTATAATTGTCAATATCTCCTCTTACTACATAGCCTTACTATATAGGATTTTTTGTTTCAATCCTTACTATATAGCGATGTCATTCTTTTTATATAGCCTCAAGAGAAGCTCAAATTAAACATGCTATGCTCATAATTATGTACATCTCCTCTTTATGCTTATGTTTTGGTTTTATAAGTGTAGATGGAAGGGACGAGTGGAAGCTCATCCGATGATGCGCCAACGCCCGGGAGCACGAAGTGGCTTACGGAGAGGTTATATTGTCATTGCACTCATTGCAAGCGAGAAGTACGACATCAACGTCGTATTATCATGCGCCACTTGCGGATGTATGGGGAGGAGCCGGAACCAGTACCCCCCGTTGGTGTTGCACATGTTGATGGATCATCGGTAAGTCAAAGCTATTTAAGTTCGCAATCTTATTGTATACCCGGAATTAGAAGATCTTCTATTTACACGAATGAGCTTATGACAGGATGACGAGGGTGACGAGGGTACACATATACCTTCTCACTTTCAACAAGACTATAGTCTCCCAGATGACGACGAGGGTATGGTCGACATGATGGATTCCATTTTTAGGGGCACTACATCCCACGTACACGTGATGTCAGAGTCTGAGGTGAAAATGCGAGAGTTGCAATCAACACAATTGTACGAGGGTGCCAGGATGTCTAAACTACGTGCTTGTCTCTCAATCTTGAATCTACAAGTACAGTATGGGTGGTCGGATACAAGTGTCTCGGCCTTAATGAGGTTAGCCCTTGCATTAATTTGATTGACTCATTATTTGGATATTGTTTGTTTTGAGAATCATCATTTGGATAGTGTCTTTGTCATAGGTTGCTCCAAAAGATGTTGCTTGCACCAAATACCATGCCCGCATCAAGAGATGAAGCGAAAAAGATGCTAACAATGGTGGGTATGAATTATGATACCATCCATGCTTGCCGTAATGATTGTATTCTCTTTCGTCGTGAGCATGGAGATTTGGCTAGTTGTCCAAAGTGTGGGGAACAACGATATAGAGATGACTTGCAGGGTGAGAGGATACCGGTAAAGGTCTTAAGACACTTTCCCATCATTGCAAGAATACAACACATGTTTCGATGCAAATCCATAGCGGAGTTGATGACATGGCATGCATCTCATCGGTCCACTGATCACACATTGAGGATTCCCGCAGATTGTGCAGCTTGGAAGCACATAGATAATCAGTGGCCGGACTTTGCGAGAGAGCCACGCAACTTACATCTTGGGCTAGCCATGGACGGCGTGAATCCTTTCGGGTTACGCTCGACATCTTGGTCGACATGGCCCATAGTCGTGGTGAATTACAATATCTCACCATGGCTAACAATAAAAAAGGGACACCTCATGCTTGCACTACTTGTGCCAGGAAAGTACAAGGCAAGAAACATGGACGTGTACATGGCACCTTTGATAGAGGAGTTACAGATATTATGGAGAGGAGTGCAGGTCTTTGATATTTCCAGAGCTCCTAGGCATACCAATGATATTTCCGTCAGGGGTATCTTGATGTGGACCATGCATGACTACCCAGGATATGGAGAGTGCGCAGGTACGTGGTTATGTCTTTACATGTACAATGAGGGATTATGCTTTTTTTACTCTCTTTTGCACGCATGTCTTGTACTAACATATTCATGCACGCGTGCAGGGCTTGTTACAAGTGGGTACCATGCTTGTCCTGTTTGTGGACCCGCTCTGAAATCGCTTGCACGCTACTCCAAACACATGAGGAAAAATGTTTATGAAGGTCATGCTCGATACCTTCCGCTCGACCATCTCGCACGTGGAGGTCAGCTTGATCCACCACCATCATATTTGAAAGCAAGTGATTGGATTCAAGCTTGGAGGGAGAATGGAGAGGAACCTCCTCCTGGTATGAAGAGGCTATCGATCTTTCACGAGCTTCCTTATTGGGGTCAGTTACAAATCAATCATCTCTTGGATCCCATGCATATCTTTAAGAATGTGGGGGCTACCATTTGGGCACACTTGGTTGGTTCCAAGGACTCGAGAGGAGTGCGAGAAGACTTGCGTGCTATGAATAGGATGTCTCGTTTGTGGCCCCAAGTGCATGCTTCAGGAAAAGTTGTCCTCCCGAAAGCAACGTGGATCCTCTCTACGAGGGAGGAGGCAGCGATCAAGGCAGACATTGCCTCTTTTCAAACACCGACAGGGTACATGCGTTGCTTGAAAGGAGCATTTTCAAAGGACAATAAGCTTAGTGGCCTCAAGTCCCATGATTGGCACAAGGTCTTACAGGTATTCTAAGTAGAATTAGTGTACCGATAATAGTGATGCATTAGCGTAATTATTATTATGTTATATTGTTGACATGATTTCATTGTTGCTTTGATAGTTCATCCTTCCAATTACAATAAAAGGGTGCTTACAAGAAGATGTTAGAAATGCTATATTCAAGATCTGTGGTATTGTGAGGTATGCTTACTATCAATTCGCATTATGTATTTTCTTCATGGACATGTGAAATAGGTGGATATCTCAAATATCTTACATATGCATGGACATGTGAAATAGGTGGATATCTCAAAAAGAGATCTCTATATCGAGCATCGAGAAGGCTAGGGTGGAATGGATCGAAGCCGTATGCTTGCTTGAGAAGCACTTTCCCTCAAGCATTATGACAACTCAAGTCCACTTGCTTGTGCACATAGTTGATGAGGTGGCTATAGTAGGTACCGTTCATAATCGATGGATGTTTTTTCTCGAGCGGTTTATGAAAACTTTAAAGGGGTTTGTAAGACAAAGAGCAAGACCAGAAGCAAGCATGGCAAAGGGATGGCTTGTGCAAGAGTCATTAGTATATATCACAGAGTTTCTTGCATCCACGGATCCTGATATGCCGCAAGCTTGGCACAACAAGGATGATGATCGCATCATTGGCGAGGTCCCCCAAGGAAAAGGGATTGAAAGAAAGATGAGCGAAGAGCAAATGGAGAAATTCAATAAGTTTTGTATCCTCAATAGCCCTGAGATGCAGAAGTGGATTGAGAGATATGAAGTGGCCAAAGCAGAAAGAATAAATGCAAGGACGAGATTCAGAGTAATGTACAGGCGATCACAACCATATCCACGAGATCTGGCTCTTCTCCCTACTCACATGTCACTTGATTGGCTACAACTAGCTATACGTAAAGCCGAACGTGATGGAGAGACAATAAACGAGCGCGAGCGGGAGTTATCATCTGGATGTATGGTGCATGTAAGTTTCTTATCTCTTGATGTAATTAAGTAATTATTTGTGGCAATATATGCTATAAAATAGGTGCATCTTCATTGTTTTAATGATGCTCTTTTACAGTACAAAAAGTACAGTGCATTATGGTCATATGGACGACATTTTCGCATAGAACGCATCGATTCAAAGAGAGTCACATATGATTGTGGAGTCATGGCTAACTTCACACAAGATAGCCGAGCAAGTGCTTCGGATACCAATCTTCTCTCCTCACAGGGATTATTGTGGAACCATACGCGACATCTATGAAATTGATTTCAGACGATTTACTATTTTCATTCTTGATGTAAAATGGTTTAGAACTACTTACAACAGTCCCCATGCAACTGTGAGAAAAGATGGTAGCGGTCTCTTTGCAATAGACTCCACCAAACATTGGACCGATGAAAGTGATACTTTTGTTCTTCCCGAGCACTGTGAGCAGGTGCATACTAATGATTTAATTAGTCGAAGCTTTCGTTTTTTAAGTCCATTGATATATATATAATTGATGACATTTGGCACGTGATTTTTCATCTTCAATATAGGTGGTTTTTCATCCGGATCGTTCTGATCCAAGATGGTGGTACGTGATCCAAGTTACACCACGAAGTAAGCAGATTTTTGAAGATCGAGATGTGGATATGGAGATGCCACTACCAAATCCAGATCCAATTGATGAATCTAGCGAAGAAGATGTAGATCACCATATGAGGCAAGAGGAAGATGCGCATAATGACATCGCATGGGAGGAGGATGGAGATCACGATATTGACGAGGAAGACAACAATCGTCAAGATCAATCACCACACTTAAGCTTAATTGAAGAAGATGATCAAATACTTTTAGGTGAACGTACGATGCTAGAGTACGATGATGATATAGGAGATCAACTCGGTATAGAGTTGGAGATAGACTTGCTTGGCGCCTTAGACTTGGCTCAAGATGAAACAGTTGATGTAAATGCTCTTATTTAATTTGATTTTTCTCATCTCAAACTTGGACATGAATATATGAGCTTCAAAGGCTTGATGTACATGCTCTCATTTTTTTATTCTCCAGAGCTCAAACATGTATGAAAATTTAAAAAATTTTGTCATTGGAAGAAAATAAATTTTAAGGCTAAAAAAAAAAAAAAACCTCTCTGTAAAACGTCGCTATAATTTAGTGTCTCAGTGTCGCTATATAGCGACCTTTAAAAGTCGCTATATAGCGACTTTTACTAACGTCGCTATATAGCGACGTTTATTAAAAATCGCTATATAGCGACGATTTACGACACCCGATTTTTATACCGACGATTAATGCTAAGCGGGCGCTAATCGTCGGTACGTAGGGCGGGGAAGGCGAGGGGAGGGGGAAGGCGGGAGGGGGAAGGGAGGGGAGGGGGGTTAAGGGGGAAATTCCCCCCCACCCACTTGTTGCACATGCAACAGGGGGGAGGGGAGGCGCGGGAGCGGGAGGGGAAGGGGAGGGGCACAGGGAAGGGGCGGGGGCGGGGAAGGGGAGGGGAGGTTAGGGGGGTTGGGAAGGGGAGGGGCAGGGGAAGGGGCAGGGACGAGGGAGGGGAGGGGGGTTAACCCCCCACTTGTTGTGCATGCAAGAGGGGGAAGGGGAAGGGGAAGGGCATGGGGAAGGCACGGGGGCGAGGAGGCAGGAAGGGAGAGGCGGATGAAAAAAATTAATTTATTTTTAAAAAATAAAAAAGTTAAAATAAATAAAACTTAAAAAATTAAATTTTAAATATAAAAATAAACTAATTAAATAAAATAAAATAAATAAAAAAGTAAAAAAATAAATTATTTTATTTTATTTTAAAAATTAAAAATAAATAAAACTGAAAATAATATTTAATTAGAAATTTATTTAATATTTTGAGTTTGAAAATCATTGTAATTCTCATTTTTTATTTTTGATTGTTTTTCAAAAAACTATGGCTTCCAGTTTTGGTTCGAAGGTGTCTTTCAAATACCTTGAACATGCTTGGTATTTTATGGAGCGCAAATCAAAGTATTTTTTGGTGATCACTACAGAGAATGTATCAAGCGTGAAATATTCTACAGAGGCAGTAAGAAATGGTGGCATGGTCTCAAACATCAACATTAAAGAAAACAATTTGATAGAAGTTGTGTGCAAAGGAAAGAATGACGAGGTGGTTTACAAGTTACGAGTTACTCACAAGCACTTCTTGAAGCCCTTACCAAATTCAATTGAGGGATCCCAAGAATTACTTAGTGCCTTAGAAGCATTGAAGAAAATGTGGGATGCATTTCCAAGTGGTGGTGTTGTACCTTCAGCAATAGTAAGTACGCCATCTATAACATATAATCCTCAAGTACCGCTAATATCTGTGGAGATAACTACGGTAACTCTAGCAAGAGTAACTACAGTATCTCCAACTGTACCTATACCATCAAATGCTGCAACTACAGTAACAAGAAGGAGTGATCGTGGAGCAGATTCAAGTTCTATAGCTATTCCTAGAAAGAGAGCAAAAATAAATCCTACTCCACGTGCAGATCGTTTAAGTGCAGGTTATTTAAAACAGGTGAAAATTTGGATAGCGATGAAGAGGAGAATCTGCAAGAAGAAGATACAAGTCTCGAAGACTTTTCTGGAAGTGTGGCAGACTTACATCCTCCAGAGGATGAGGGATACATTTGGGGATTTTCACAATTCAGCATGGCCACAATGCTTATTGATCGAGCTTCGTTGTTCACAAATCAAAGAAAGCTAGATAAGACATTTGCACGCAAATTATATAAAGATACGAGGAAAACAAGAACTCCATTTGCCACTAATATCACTCTTCGTCCTATGGCGTTTAAGAGACTTCAAGAAGATGATCCTACATTGCCTGATGTCACATTTCAAAAGCGCGTGGACTTTCTTGATGCTTTTGAGAACTTTAGAAGGAGTGACTTTGTTTGTGGAGAGGCTTTGTAGCAAAGCCGATATGGGACTGACATCGAGAAGAGATATATGCTGGCAAAGAATAGATTCTTGGAAAGATGTTGGTTTGAGCCCATTCATGGGCAACACTTTTGTGAAGCTTGCAGGATCGCCCTTGATGAGGGAAGAAAAGGAAACTTGCCACAGATTGAGTGGATGGAAAAGTTTTAACCGATCATTTGCCATATATGCATATTTAATGATGACTTGAAGTACATTCTAGAATCAGAAAGGCTGAATTCTGCTCCATTTAGGTAGAAAAAATGCTCTTCTCTTTCTAAGATCTTGATAAAGGCAAGGGAGTTATGTATGGGCTGTGAAAAGCCACAAACAGTGAAGGGCAGGAGACCTACATCTGAGTACATGGCAAAGAGGACTCGGTTCTATAGATGCTTGTGAAAGGTGTTGTAAGCAATACGCAAGGCATACCAAGTAATAAGGTTGAGGCAAAGGATTTGAACACCGCCGTTGCAAGATACAGGGATGTTACTTGCATTGTCTTCCATGAGGACTCAGTGCTTCAGAGCATCATGGATCTTTGCCAAGCATATGAAACAGGGAAGATATCCCTTAAAGCACCAGAGCACATTGCAACTCAGAGGAAAGAAATAAAGAAACTGCTATTGTTTGGTGCAGAGCATTAAGGTTTGTTCAAGATGCAATAATAGAAGAAGTATGCAAGAAGATCCTAAGTGGTGACTGCTTCTTTGGAAAGAAGAGCAAGCATAGCAACTTAGATGAAGTGGTCACCCGAATGATTCAAAGTGAGGCTGCTCTCTTGGCACTATTATTTTTATTGAAATCTGATGATGAGTTAGCTAGCAAGTGAATTGATGTGGATAAGAAGAAAGCACTTAGCCTAGGTCAACTCCTTGATAAGACATGGGCTAGAAAGTGGTTGGCTTCAATGGATGCAGATGCCACACCAACAAAGGATCTAAGAGCTAAAATGCCAAAGGTTGTTGAGATAGAATATATGGACATCAAGAAAAAGGCCTTGCAATCCACTACCCAAGGTAGAGCAATTGGTGGTTTAGATGATGGTTCTCCGTTCAGCTTCTCCTATGATATCCTGCTATCAGAGAATGATACAAAATTTACACACATCAATGGCATTGATACAGAGCATTTCATAACAATGAGCGGTCATGCTTGGGAGAAGCCATGCGTATTTTTCATAGATGAATTGCAAGACCTTGCAATGTCATGGATAGTTGAACTTGTGCGGTTTATCATAGAAGGTCCTATGGCAGATAAGAAAAGACCAACGTTGGTCCTGTTCGTGACAGAATCACAAAGGGATGCCTTGTATGCGAGTTTGACATCTGCATTTGGGTATTTACTTTCAAAAGTATACCATGGTATAGTCCTATGTAATCATATGACTATCTTGGAAGGCACTGCCATTCAAGTCTTGCAACCTTTCTTGATGTGCTTCTTATCTAGGGGTGGTGGCAATCTAATCCAAATTCCTTTAAGGACTCTCAAGCTTCATTACTTTGAGGACAATAAGGTTAAGCTTGATGCTGCAATGGTGGATTATAGAAAGCCGATGGATCCTAATGTGATACTAGATAGTGAGTCTGAGGGTGATGATTCTAGCTCAGGTGATGATGAGGATGAAAGCTCTGCATCCGATGACTTACGGCAAGAATAAATCCACACAAAGAATAAGGGTGATCAATTGTCAACTAGAGTCAAGGAGGTTCCACTCATCATATGGGAAGGCTCGCGGCAGCAAGAAGTTACAGTAGTACAGCACGTCACAGGAAAAGGTAAGGCTAAAGAGGTGGAAGCATTTCCCTTGAAATTAAAAGTGAGGAAGGCACCCTTGATCTTGGGCGAAGTACAAGCAAGTGGATCAAGCAAGGAAGCCTTACTCAAAGAAGGTATGGACGAGGCAAAGCATGACCAGGAGGAGTTACCAGGAGGCATAGATGGTTCTTCAACGGTCATGACCTTACAGACTCCAGAGCAGCCTACTAGTCAAGAACCTAGTAGCCAGGTCCCTACTCACCAAGAACTTGGTCATGAGACTCTAGAGTAGCCTACTAGTTAGGTGCTTGGAACTGAAGAGCAAACTACTGAGTACCTTGCTACTGAGACTCCAGTCTTAGAGCACCCTATTAGTCAGGACCCTGGTAGTCAAGGGCTTGGCATTGAGGACATTGGTACTGAGTAACATGATGGCTGACGGTTTGTAATCACAAGTTTTAAACTTCTATGTAAAGCGAATATCTAATAAAAAGTTTACTACTTTTTTTATTTCTTTACTCTTATTATTGTGTATAAAGATTGTTTATGAGGGCCATTTTATACTTAATGGTGTATTTTAAACTTTATGTTAAATGTATTTTTATAGTTAAGGGTGTTTTTTAATACCAAGTGTGGTGTATATGTACACCACTTACACATAAAAGGATTTATCTACACTACCTTTCTAAGGGCTTTATGTACACCACCTTTCTAAAAGAAATGGTCATAAAGGTGTGTGCACCACTTATACATAAAGGTGTTTATTTACACCACCTTTCTAAGAGAATTGGTCATCTATTATTGGTCATCTATTGATGTTCTTAGGTGATAGTAGCTCAATTCACAAGAAGTTATGAAGATGTTTATGTAGACCACTTTTAAAGAGATTTTTGTGAAGTTATGAAGATGTTTATGTAGACCACCTTTGTAAGAGATTTGGTTATGCATTGATGTTCTTAGTACTTAATCATCAAATCTTTTGTTTTGAGTTGGCAAATCTAGTTCAAAAAACAACATTACTAGTATATTAAAAAATTTTGGACTGTTTTTTAGTCCATTTCTCAAATTGGACTTTACACATCCAAAATTTTTGAATAGTGTGTTTCTAGTAAATGATATAGAGAATCCTCTTTTTCTTTGTAAGACAAACTAGGAAATGCCCCATTTTTCATAGTTTGCAAACTTCCTGGTTATGAACTAGTAAACAATATTGAGAATCTTCTATTTTCCTATATAGGGAGAACACGAAATAAGTGATTTTGTCTAAGTTATATCATTTAAGAAATGAAGCACTCATGTTTCACATTTTTATATGTAGTAATTTGAACTTTTAAGTACCTAGAGCAATAAGCAATTGTTACTATAATTACCTTAACTCACATTATCTACACTAAGATTCAACAAAACCATCAAAAAGATTATGGAGTTCTCTTTAATATTTCTACAAATAATAAGAAGGTAAAAAGTCCATTCGTTATTACAATATTCAAAAGAAAAAGCAAAAAACTTCTACTATAAGAAATATAAGACAACCAAAGAGAGCTAAAAGAGCTCTACATAACATCTTTGAAGACTTATTTGAATCAAGCTAAATGTCATATCAAAATCTCTATATCTTCTAAACTAAGCACATCAGATTTTTCCATGAATCTAACTTTTTGACTTTCAATAAACCAATGCACAATGTCCCTTATCATAATGTTACTGGCTAGTGTCTTGATGTCTGTAGAGTACTGTTTGAAGCTACTCTCCATCTTTTTAAGCTTCACATATGTACTTTTTAAGAAAAAGTACATATCATGAATTGTGTGGACTCCCATGTATTTCAAAAGTATCATCTCCATATTTTCTTCTGAAATGTCATCCACCTGAAGGCATAATAACAAAACAAGTGACAATATATTAACAAATTCGAAGCAAATGATTTAAATAATCAAGCCTAATGTAAAAGGCTATTACATACTCTTTTATACTCACTTGAAATCATAGTCACCTCCATGTCTGTACCTTGAATATCTTTTAAGTTCTAATTCAAATAAAAAATTGAGATTAAAATCAAGGTATAAAGACTTCAAATCATAGAAAATAAATTCTAAATATAAGAATACCTTGCATCTCTTTCCTTGGGATTTATCACTTCTTTGCACGGTCTTTTGTTCTAAGTGATCTCTCATTTTTTCACTCACCTATGAATGATAAACAACAAGTAGTGTTAATGCCATTGGAAAGAATTATGTAAAGAATACAAGCATACAAAGTACTTGCTTTACTTTTAAAGGGTATTGCATAAACGAAAACTCTTACCTTTCTCTTTCGTTCACTTTTTCTAGACATTTCATTTGTAGAATCAATCACATTTGATATTGGATCCTAAAAATATGACAAAATTAAATTAAAACTTGTCTAAAAAGAAGATGCTGATCACAATTGAATCAAAGAAAATAGCTTCAATCATAAGCATATCTAAAAGATAAAGGCAATTCATACCTTATCTTCATTTGTAGTGATGTCACCATGAAGCATCTTAGAAAATGTCATCTCATTCATATCAGCATTCGTTTCACCATAAGAATCTTGATATAAAATATTCAAGATAGATGAATTGTGAATAACTGAATGGTTAATAATACTTTTTCAAAATAGAAGACAACTCATGATTGAAACTTACACACCTGATCAGAGTGATAATACTCAAACCCTTTGAATCTCTTCACCATGAACTTATGTATCTACACAAAAGAACATATGATTTTATTAAAGAAAACACTTTATATTCTTTATAAAATTAAAAACATATCTTCTATTGGAAATGCTTCAACAACCTCAGATGTTGGACATCCTTGTCCATAAAATTCTCCTCTAATAGAAATTGAATTTCCAATAGACTGCCAATGAATTAAATAATCCAAGTAAGATGTCACATGAATTACACGAAAAAGTATAATTTTTTACTAAAAGTAGAGAACCATTCAAGGTATTAATATAGACATACCTTCTCTGAAATTGGATTACGTGGAGACTCGTCAATACAAGGAGTAGTTGCTTGAGGCTTCATATATCTCTACAAAGTTTCAAATAGACATACAAAATTTTACTAAACTCTTATATATCATTTTGAAATCCAAAGGAATGAGAACTTAGTTCAATTGGTATACGATATTCTTAATTTTTCTTGAAAAAATATATCTTTCAAATGCATCAACAACCTGAGATGTTGAATATCCTTATTCATGAAATTCCCCTCTAATAGAAATAGAATCTCCAATAGAGTTCTAAAGAGTTAAATAATCCAAGTAAGAAGTGGCACAAATTATGCAAATAAATACACATTTTTATTTCATGCTAGAGAACCATTAAATGTATTGAACTTTGCTCATTTCGTCCTTTGAAATACAATAGAATACATTGACTAGATCATATCTATATTACAAATATACAGTTTTATAAATATCACATAATTGAAAGGCCAACTCACATTATTTACAAGGGTCCTCTTCTTCGAGTATTTCCTACTAGACTACTTTGAGGAGATCCACCACGTGTATATATCTTCCTCTCTCCAGCTATATTCAACTCCACTAAACTTTAGAGGCACTATCTCATGATGATGCTCATGGATGATGCCTTTAATATGCTGTTGTTCTTCCTTTTTATGCTGTAGATCTATAACAGTCTCTATTCCCTCGAACCACCTTCGTACACGATGGTAGTTTTCTAACAATAGAGAATGCTAGTCTCTAAAGCACTTTTCTAGGAGCTCTTTCCCATATAGCTTGTTCTTATCCCTACTATTCATTTTGGGTGGTTTAAACACCTCATCATATGTAGGTGTAAATCTTGCCCCTGAGATCGGAGGAACAGAAACTTGAGATTTATCTTGCAAAGAGAGATGCTCCTTGTTCTCTTTGAAGGACACATCCTTTGATGCATCTCCCATAGGCATTTTCCCTATATAAAAAACATACATGCCATATATTCAGCCCCCTCTCTCATATCTAAATGCAAAAACATACATGCCATAAATTCAGCCCCCCCTCTTACATCCAAATGCAAAAACATAAATGCCAGAAATTCAGCCACCTTCTTTCTCTAAGTGCATAACATACATGCCATAAAGTCAGCCACATGCATTCTCCAAATGGAAAACACACATGCCATAAATTAAACCCCCTTCTCCCATAAATTCAGCACCCTCCCTTACATCCAAATGCATAAACATACATGCCATAAATTCAGCCTCTTGCTCCCATAAATTCAGCCCCCTCCCTTACATCCAAAGGCAAAAACATACATGATATAAATTCAGCCACCTAGATTCTCCAAGTGCATAACATACATGCTTACAAATCAGCCCCTTCTTTCTCTAAATGCAATGAATACAGCCCATAAATTCATAAAATAGTTCTCTTCACCCAAAAATTCAGCCTTCTCCCATAAATCCAAATGCATAAATTCAACCTTCTCCCTTAAATCCAAATGTATAAATTCAGCCCCCTCCCTTACATCCAAAAGCATAAACATACATGTCGTAAATTCAGACCCCTTCTCCCATATATTTAGCCCCCTTCTCCCATATATTCAACCCCCTCTCTTACCTCCAAAAGCAAAAACATACATGCTATAAATTCAGCCACCTTTTTTCTCCAAATGCATAACATACATGATTACAAAATCAGCCCGTTCTTTCTCTAAATGCAGTGAATACATGCCATGCATTCATCAACCACGCAGCACCTTCTCTATATGTTCAACCCCTTCTTTCTCAAAATGTAGGTTTTTATTATGTTAGTTAGTTAGTATTGAAGGGGAAGGGTTAAAGGGGTAAAGGGCAAAGGGGGGAAGGCACCAAAATGCATTTTGGGGGGGGGGGGGGGGGGGGGGGGGAGAATTCCCCCAAAATGTTTCCTCTGCTACCCTAGCCTCGAACGGCTCTAGCTAATGGAACTGATGAAGGAAACTTCACTTGCAGTACTTGCCTGCAGCTTCTCGATGCTTTGTACTCTCTGCTCTCGTGCATTAGTACATCTTTCTCATGTTACTTGTCCCATAGCCTGGAACTTGAGTTTCGCAGTGCCCTGCCATTCATGATACATTGATATTCATGAGATTCGTGACTCGCTTGGGTCGTGAGGTGCTTCTGCTGTCCTGTGCATTGTCACACAATATCTAGCGCAGTTCAAGGTTGAAGCTCTACTAGGTCATGCGCGACTTGCAGCAGAGAGCTTCTACTGCTGCCCGTAGCACGCGCATCCTGTAGCTCTAAGCTGGTAAGTCGCTTCTGTTGCTGTGCACATCCCTTGGGCCTTGCGTAGCTCGAGCCTCATGTGTCCATCCCATACTAGCAGCGCTACAGCTACAAATACTTCTCACGACTTGCAATATACCCATTCCGTTAGACTAATTGCAGGATTCCCACTGCCCTTTCCCAGGCACTTGCTCGAGGCAATACGGTACCAGACGTTGGAGCTCCCTCGTTGCCTATGAGTTAGCTACTATTTCTAAAACTTTATATTGCAAGATTGGGAGGCGCTAACATATGCTCAAGGGCTCTCAATAGGATTGCGACGCATGGCAGCAATTTAATTTCCAAATGGAGGTGTTTCTATAACTCTATATGCATTATGCACACGCTATCTTTCTCTCTTTCTATTTCAACAATTCTATATGCATTATGCTCTCTCTCTCTCTCTCTCTCTCTCTCTCTCTCTCTCTCTCTCTCTCTTCCTATATTTGTATAAATGTAAATTCAAAAATTTAGTTTTAAAATGTATATAAATATAAAGCTCGTGTTTATTCCTACGTTTGTTAGAATGCTTTAGTTTTTAAATGTATAATATAAAGCTCATGTTTAAAATCTTTATGCTTCTATTTAATGAATGTATGTCCTTCTATATGCCTATGTTTCTATATGTCTATGTATGCATATCCCTATGTATGCCTATGCCTATGCCTATGTCTATGTATATGCATATCCCTACGTATGCCTATATCTTTATGATTCCATATCTATATGCTTCTATAAGGTAACGTATGCCTATTCTTTAAGTTTAAGTATGCTTATGTCTATGCTTATATATGCATCTTTAGTCTATTCTCTAAGTTCATGTATGCCTATGTCTTTAGTCTATGCTTCTATATGCATTATGCCTATTCTTTAAGTTTATGTCTAGACTGTTTATGAATGCCTGCTTCTATATGTCTATATGCCTATGTAAATTCCTAAATGGCTCTATATGCCTATATGCCTACACTTCTTTATGCTTCTATACGTTTCTATATGTCCTTCTATATGCTTCTATACGTTTCTATATGCCTACGCTTCTTTATGCTTTATGTGAATACTAGTATATGCTTTATGTGAATGCCTATTAAGTTTATGCTTTATGTGAATGCCTATTTGCCTATGCTTCTTTAGTCTATGCTTCTATGCCTATTTAATGAATGCTTTATGTGAATGCCTATTTAATGAATTTTAAAATAGGCATATATGCTAAGATCATAAGAGTAGATTGGAACAAATTTAGATTTAAAATGTATATAAATATAAAGCTCGTATTTAATTCTACGATTGTTAGAATGCTTTTGTTTTTAAATGTATAATATAAAGCTCATGTTTGAAATCTTTATGCTTTTATTTATGCTTCTATGTGTTTTTATTTTAAATGTGTTTATACATGTTTATAAATGCTATGTCTCTATGCTTGTGATGGACTTTGTTGAGCTTATGTAAGTGTTTGTTCTCTAGGGCGTTTTATTTATGATTTCATGTGCCTTATTCCAAATGGCAACAGATGATGGCCTACGGAGATGTAGATGCAATTATAGGTGGAGGCATTTGCCTCTTGGCTATCAAGATGTGAGCCGGAGGACGTATTATGTGCATTTGCAACAAGACTCCATTGGAAACTTACACGCATCAATTTTGAGGAATGTGAATGAGGAGAACTCTACTGACAATGATATTGTAGTGAATGAAGAACTCATTGAATCATCTAATCGACGGAGGCGGGTATGGTGTAGATGTGAAACTTATTGCCATGGTGGCCGCTTGGTCGCTCCATCAACTTATGCAAGGCATATGCAAGTTGATGAGCGATTTGAAACTATTGCAGAAAATCTTGGTTTGCATGCTCCACACTTTAGCTTTTCTGGACCTGAAGAAGAGGAGAACAATGAGCCTATGCATCAGATGGAAGGGAACGATGAATTTACTGATATGCATGAACAGGATAGGTTGGATGATGAAGAGGATAACATGGATGCTTTAGGAGAGGATAGCCATTTATCTCTCGCTGATAAAGTCATACAAAGATTGATTGAGTTGCAAGCTCTTTGGGATGGACATCAAGCTTCAGTGGAGTTTCAAGATAGTATGCTTAAAATTCTATTTGGAGATATGGGTGGTCCTAGGTCTACAACACATGAAGGCGCAAAAAGATCGAGTCTGTGTAAACTATTGGTCCAACTTCGAGAAACATGGGATGGAAGTCTAAATGGAATAACTGTTCCCACATGTTGGGAGCAATTAACTACTATGTTGACAAGGCTTGGAATGGTTGAATCAAAAAGATATAGAATATGTCAAGGAAAAGAGGATTCCATACATGCTCCAATACTCTATCTACCAAGCAAAGAGGACGCTTATAGTGGTAACACTGTTGAATGCCAATGCAATAGAAATGTCACTGGAAAGAGAAAATTAAAGCGTGATTGTTTAACATGTGAGAAGTGTGAGAAATGTGCAGTGCCTAGAAAGGAAATGTTATGTTTTGACTACATTTTGATTGGTGAACAATTGAAACTACTTACTAAAAGTAGATCTTTATGCCATGAATTATTGGAAATGTGGCGAAAGAAAGACAAATGGTTGGTATCAAACAATTCTAATGAAAATATTAGAATTGATGAGTTTTGGGATGGCATTAAATGTAAAAGTGTTTTGGGATCCAGAATCGGAGTTTGAGTTGCCATTGGTATGTGAGAAGGCGTATTGCAAACAAGCTTATATAGCATGGCCATCTTCACTTAAATTGGAAGCACTTTTGGAGGGTTGGAAAGAACGTGACAAAATTTACAAATTTGTTTGCAAGGCTTGTTGAGCTCTGATACAAGGTCCCCAAAGACTCTGTAATTTAAATTTTCCTAATATATACTATGTGTGGTCTCTAATTAATTTATGTTCGAGGATTCCACGTAATGTTGTACTCTAAATGTGTCTTTGTTTACACATACAGGGAGATCCACACAATTTTGCTCTCTTATTGCACTGGGATGGGTTCCATACATCAAGAACAACCCAGAAGAATTGTGGCGTCATCGAGATAAAAATTCTCAATTGTGGAAAGAAGTCCATAATTGGAGCAATACCGGTCTTGTTCATTCCATTTAGTTGCAAAAAAATTATAGGAAGCTCAAGCAAACTCTTTCATGTTTTTATGAAACCTTTGATAGATGAATTAGAAAGTTTGTTCATAGATGGAATTGATATAGATTTCAATTATCCAATGCCTTTAATTTTTGGGCGTGATAGCTCTTTTTCCCAAACCTTCAAAGCACGTGCTATGCTTATGATGGTGACCGGTGACCATCCAGCTCAATGTAAGATTGGAGTTTTTAAAGATGGTGGCCAAGCTTTTTGTCATAGAGACAAACCTATAGCTACTTCAAAATGTGAAGGATCGAGTCGATACCTTTATGACCAAAATAGATTCCAATTCAGATATGCTCCAACCAAGAGGTCCACAAAAGATATGTTGAGAGACTTGCTTCTTGTAGAGAGAGCAAGCACTCAAATGCAACGTGAAGACATTCTCAAAGAGGCTGGTCTTTTAGGTAGATCATGTCTATGGAGATTATATGATCTTTATGGGTTCGACTTATCTCTTGATCTTGTGTACGATTGTATGCACATACTAGCATTGAATATGTTTTCAAAGTACATGAGCTCTTTAATGAGAGATATTGATAATAGAGTGAAAAAAGAAATCGATGAAGCAACTCATAGAATGACATTGGCCACACCTTATTCCATCCGATATGGTCGATGGCCAAGGTTTCCTAGCAAGTATTTTGAGAGTTACAAGGCAGAGGAAACACAAAAGTTCGTACAATGGTGTCTTCCTTATGTCCTGAGTGAAGTCCAAGGTATTCCTAAGAAATTCTATGATTTGGGTCTCTTGATCATAGATATTGCTCATACCTTTTATAACTATACTAGAAGTAATGGCTGGTCTCAAGAAGACATAAACACTCTTAGGGTATTGCTTGCTTCTTAGAGAGTAAGATCAGAAGAGTGGATTAGAAGAAACTCAGCTCCATTAGAGCATGTTGCAGGTTTTGGAGAATTTCTTGATGATATTTTGCGACATGGCAGCCACGATGGGTTTTGGTGCCACATATATGAGCGTATGGTCTCAACATATGCTAGCATCAAAACGAACAATAAGGACAATGAGATTTCATATGCAAACTATCATCGAAGGAGATTTTTCACATGGGTCTTTCTACATATTCAAGAAGATGCTGATAGGTTGTTTCCTCATCAAAGGATGTTGAAAGAGTTTCATGGAGTTCTTTCAGTCCCAGATGGATATTTAGTGGACAAACATGGATGTTATGACTGTCCTCAATGGCATTCATTAGGATTGATACATGTATCATCCATTGAAAAAGTGAAACATTTAAGGAATTTAGCTACATTGCATGTGAAAGACTATCCTTGCCAAAGAGTCATTGGCCAAAAGGGTATTGTAATAGCACGAAAGAAGCCAAAAGTTAGATACGCAACAAGTGAGGAAAGAAGGAATGTAGAGCAAAATCTTCAATTCGGGATTGAGAGAGTAACAGAATACAAGAAAATTATGTTTAAGGGTGAGGTTTATAAGATTGAAGATAAGGTTATTGTAAAGTCTGAAGAGGATGCAACATTAGTCTCTAGTGTGGGACACTGGAAAGCGTGTATAGCATCATTTTTTTCCTTTTAGCATAATGGTGACATGCAACTATTCTTTGGAGCACACTAGGCAGCGCATTGTTGTTGAAAGAGGATATGAAAGAAACATACGAATGGGAATTCTTGATGGCAATGGGGATACTTTTCCTTTGGTAGTTTGAATCTAAACTAAGCATCTAAGAATGTATTTCTATTGTCAATAGATTTATCTTGTGCCAATTGCATTTGGTAACATTTTTTGTTACTATTACATCACCTAAACCATATTTTTGGTTCTTATTCGACATTTTCAATCTTTGTTTCTTTTGATTCATACATAATTTCTTCAACCATCATCTTTTTATGAAAACTATGTTTGTCTAGTAGAGGGTTGTTGGATATTCTACCATTATTGCACTATAAAAGGAGAATGTATATGTGTAGAATACAAAGATGTAAAGGGAAAATAGGAGTGAAGCAAATTATGTTATTCTAGATGGCTTCCTTTTGGATTGATGATATAGCAAGGAACATACACATCTATTTGGATTTATTTTCAAATGTATTTGGATGAAGGGCATCAAAAAGTTCATGGAGTGATGATGCATTAACATCACAAAATAATACTACAAAATGTATAATGTGTATGCGATGAATACGATAATATAAGGGGGAAACACAATGGGAGGAAGAAAATTATGTAAATATTAGATAAAAGACTTTTATATGGTCAATAAGTCACTCAACCTAGCGGTTTATTTTGGACTTATTTACAAATGTACATGGATGTTCAGGGTACCAAAATATGAATGTAGTTGACGTTGAAAGGACACCCAGTCGACATCGCAACATAATAGTTTTGCACCTAACTGAAAAGATGTGCATTGCTACAGGAAATAAACATCTCATTTGTAATTAGTTTAATCAACTTCATATATTTATTGGCAAATAATATTTATCTTATGTTAGAGAGCATTGATTTTGAGTTATAATTTTACCATTGGGTGCATGAGATAAGTGATTTTTACACCAAAATATTACATTTGACATCACACATTGTGTATTTTATGGCTAAAGGGATTATTCACTCTCTATTGGCAAAAATTTCCCTTGAGATATAGTTTTACCTTAGAAAACATGAGACAATTACAAAATGGAGAAACCTTAGAAATTTTTTGGAATAAAAATAAGTGCATGTACTTCTCATTGTCACTTTTATTTGGACTCCATATAGAAGAAATATAGTGTTCTAAAATTAAAGAATATGTAATTAGCCTACATTAGATATCTTATTAAAATTACAATGATCCACACTTGTTACATACATGCTCATTTTTAATATACAAATATTTTTTTATATGGAATATTCAACAGTCTTTCTTACACAAAAAACTCCTCCTATGTAGGTAATTGCAATACAAAACATGCAGTATTGCTAATTTCCAATATACAAAACAGAGAATCCCCTTAATTATCCATATGAAAATACATATTTCCTAGAAGAGACCATATTTCCTATATAGAAAATAGAAAATTCATTTGATTCTCCATATGGGATGTCACATTTCCTAATATGGCCTGATCAACCATTATTTGTGCTGCAATCAATTGAAGGATGACGACAAACAATCCGGGATGAGGCACTCAGTGGCTGTGGAGATGAAGAAACACTAAACGGGGAGATGCCAAAAGTCACGATTTTCAACTGCAGAAAGTTGTGTAAGAATTAAAGGCAGCTATGGGGTTAGAACAGTCGGGTGTTGTGTATGATTTTTGTGTGGAAGGATAATCCTGGGTGGCAAGGCAGCATCTGAAACCCAAGAGAGTAGCATCGCGGTGAGCAGCGATGACTTACCTGCCACAACTTGGACTGTGCCGGCAACTGAAATCATGCAAAAGACTCTCAATGTTAAGACCATTACGTAATGCAAACTTACTCTCAATGTTAGGGCCATTACGCAGTGCCATACCAAGGAAGACCACGAGTCTCTACGAAGGATGATCAATATGATTCTTGGTAAACCACGAATTTCAACGAAGGATGATAAGTATGATTGCTGCAAAGGGAGATTGATGGAAGGCAAGCCGCAAGGGCAAAGATGCAGGGGCGGCTTCTCAACTTCTGTTGGAGATCCAATTTGTAGGCACAGAAATCACTCGACTTCTTTTGCTGGTTTTTGGAAGGTTCGAGAGTTGATAGCTTCACGAATTGCATTGGAATTAAGCCGTTTCGTTTCTATTTTGGAGGGTTTGATTCCACCCTTCGATTGATGACATGTGGCATGTTTTGTGCCACTTGTCCTCTCTTTCTTTTTTTAATGTCCGTGCTTAATAGGTAAGGTACTATAGACTATAGATATAGATAGATAGATAGATCATAGATAAATATGAAGGCTATGAAGCCTTTGACAAGGGCATGGACTTTGAATGAGCGAGGGACGACTGAGGAGAAGGGCGCCAGGAGGAGAGGGCGTAGAGGGTGCGGCCTTTCCAGCTGAGGACCAACCAGAGGCCAGCACGATGGACGGCGAAGTGGGGATGGAAGGCGCGAAGGAAGAGTGACGTGGAGTGGAGAATAATATGAGGAGGGAGGGGCAACTGCTGGAAACGGGCTCTCACCATCCGTTCCTGCCAAAGCCTGAAGGTCTCTGGCCGTTCCAGCCGTTCCCCATCCTCACAGGCCACCATACTCACCACCTCCCTCCCCAACACCTCCCTCTCCCACACCTCCCTCGACTTCTCCTCGCCCTCCATGGTCTTCTCCAACATGTCGAACATGCTCCCGTAGTAGAACAGCGCCTCCTTGAACCTCGTCGCGAAGAACGGCCCGCTGCACCCCGCGCTCACCACCCCCTGCACCACCACCTCTGGTTTCATCTCTCTCACTTTGCTTAGCAGCTCCTCCCTCGGACTCCTCGCCATCATCGTCTCGTCCATCAGATGCCGTAGCCTGTACATGCAGCACACCACCAGCACCTCCCCCTCCGCTTTGTGCCCTCGCAGCTCCACTTCTTCCCACTTGTTCGCTACTACTGCTTGGTACTTGAACACAATTCCGCAGGCCCGGGCGTATTCCGTCAATCGGCGTCCCGTGTCTTCCAGCCTCGCTTCCGGCCGCCCTCCTATGACCGGGAAGTCTATCCCCGTGATTCTCAGTTGCGGCGGTCCCTCGCTCCTGTCTGCCAGAGCGCGCATCAGGCTTAGCCAACGCAACCCATACAGAATCCCGAAGTCCACGATATGCAATTGCGCAGCACCTTCCGCTGCTTTCAAAATGTTGGAATTTGTGAAATTGCTGGTGAGTTGCAGCAATGGGCACGCCTTCATGAAAGAATAGTAGGCCCTCAGCATTTCCGCTGCTGATGGGCGATCGTCAGACATCATCGTGAACAAGCGCGCTCCGTTGCCGGAGAGCCGGGCTTGGAGAGCGTTGGCAAAGTAATGTGCCAGCCGTTGCGACGCGGTGCCTGTTGGCATAGAATGTCGCCGAATCACTTCTATTATTGTCTCAGCTTTCCTCGAGTCGCTGGTAGCTACGGCTTGCGCGCTCTCCAGCAGAAGCGCTTGAAAGTCTACCGCATCAGCCTTTGCTCCTTGAGCCGCCGGCGTAATCTGTCCCAGGGCTTGACTCGAATCACGATCTTTACCTACACTCCATTGTCTCAGAGGCAACGATGAAATTACAGCCGCATCTTCTGTAAGAGTGTGAGGCAAGTTAGCATACAGATAGGGCTGCAAGGTTCTGCTCAAACTGGGAAACCTGCTTTCGATATCCAGAAATTGAGTCTCTGAAATCACAGGACCCGTGTATGGGCCAGATGAATATGGCATTTGCACTCTGCTCTGCATCGTCGAAAGCAGGGAAGACGATATAGGTCTGCTAGTTTCTTCAGAGATAGCTGACCTGTACAATATTTTATCGTTCGATGAGTTTGACGCCCTAAGAAATCCCTCGGATAGAGACTTTAACTTGGCTTTTTCAGTATCCGGATAGTTGTAGGACGTCGCGAGGGCGCTCTCGCGAGCCAAATTACGAACACTCACGTCGAAGTCGTATGGGATGTCCCCTAGCTCACCGAATGTGGGCATACGAACCGGATTTAGCAGATTTTGTTTTTGGGCGTTTATGTACTCGAGCTGAGAAGGAATGGCATTCTGCAAATTCATTTCAAATGAGCTGCGCCCAGCAGTCCAATTCACAGCTTGTGGACGTTGATCTCCAACGTCGGCTGCGGTGGCCAGCTGCCGGGAAGGATTTTCATCCTCTAGGAGACCGGCGCCGCCGGAGTTGACGGGGTCCTCAGACAAGATGTCGAGGAAGCCCTGGGCGGTGGCGTGATACAAGGTGGATTGTTGCATGGGATCACCAACGTTATCCTCCATGAGAATGTCGTTGATATACTGTAGAGCGCGAGCCGACGAGGAGGAGGCCGAAGGGGCTTCATAAGGACTAGGCGTTTTGGCGGAGGAGGAAACGAGAGGAGCTGCAGGAGGAGGACAAAGCGAGGAGCTGGGCTGGTCATCGGGAGAATGTTGATTTGAGGTTGCCATTTCGAAGTTAGATGCAAAGTGAGGACTCAGGACTCAGGAGCCAAAGCTTATTATATACTTAACGACCCAAAAAGAGTCGATGATCTAGCGAGCCATGACGCCAACACTTAGATAGCGAGCTATGACGCCACTACTTAGATCGAAATTTTGAAAAATAATATAGTAGGCAACCCGCACTTTGCTGCCGCAAAACATGACCGATGTTATATGTGTAGTTTTAATGTAAAAGACAATAACATAATGGTCTTGTTTCCCTGGCCCATAGAAACTGCTTTCACGTTTCCAAATCATTTGCCGTGCGTGAAGGGCTCTCTTTGTGAAAAGTGACTTCTTAAGCTTTTGTCATTAGCGGTAGTTAGAGTTAATTTGGGTTAAGGCTAGTTGTAATTGTGGTTAGTTGGTATTTTTGTCAAGAGGCCTCGCTCCTCGTGGCAGTGTCAAAGACGGCTTCTAATTCGTATCTCATTTCTCTCTGCTCGTGGCGGCTGCTGCCTCCCTTGACTCTGCTCCTTTTGAGTACATTCGATGCTAGATCATTGCCTCCCTCTTAGAGTTTGATGCTTTGTAGTTTCTCCTAAAGCTCTTCGGCACGTTTTTGGCAGCATGTATTCATTCTGTTTGATAGTTCTACCTTCTCCTGTGGCTAAGGACGTTTCCTATGACCCGATTTTTGAAGGTGAGGGCATTTGCTGCGATCCAAAGCATGGTGGCTCCTGACGTTTCGTTTAGTATGGCGGCTTCTGACGGTCTTACAAACCTACAATTGTTGGAATATCTGTTGTTCACGAAATGGCTCGAAACATTACCTTTTCGGCTTTCTATTAAAAAATATTTGATTTCATTAATGGATGGAGTATTTTCTTGGTTCTTTGCTGACACTTGTGATGAAAATCGCAATTGGAGGCGCGGCACGCGATGGTCTCATTGTTTGCTTCGGCTTATAGGCTTATCTGTTGCCAGTGCTTGTTATTATGGGACAGCATGTTCAAGATACTTGTGTATCTTCCTCTTAAATCTCGGTTGGCGTTGTGCACTTCAATTTACACTCTTTTCTGTTCACAATGGCGAATGTTCTCTATAATTGAAGGGTTTTGTGTCCATCATTAGCTGCTATTCGGTTGTTTTACGTCTTCATACGTGGTTATGGACACCATTTGCATGAAACCTTTACTTTGTGCGTTATGCAGCCGGATTTGATATGCCTCAAGGATATTGATGAAAAACGATGATGACTCTATTTTGTGGAGCTGTAGTATGATACAATTCACAGCATTAACCAGAATACGAAAGATAGAGTTCAGTTTTTCATATTTTACGTAGAATGTATACATGCTCTTATAGAGCTTGATCTCTCAATCATCGCCTATGATTTAGGCAGCAGGCTTGTGCAATCTTTGAATGCTCAACCTCCCTCCATGTGATACAGGGTGGTGCTTGCAATAAATACGTGCACGATGTCATCACGTGAAGTTCTATCATCCCCCCCTCAAGCACCACCACCTTATATGTGATTCGTTTATGCAATCCAAGAAGAGATCTCAACATCTGAAATCATGGACGAGGGAGTGGTTTGGTTAATACATCTGCTGGCATATCAGCTGTGGGAAGATATTGAACTTGAAGAAGATTGTCCTTCACAAGATCCCTAATATAATGAAAATAGAGAGCAAAATGCTTGGTTCTTGAATGAAGAATTGGATTCTTGGTAAGGGCAATAGTGCTCTGATTATCACACCACAAAATTGTGGGAGTAGATAGAGAACCAAGGATGTCTTCCAGCAGTCGTCTAATCCACACGATCTCACGAGAAGCAGTAGAAGTTGAAATATACTCAGCTTCAGTAGAGGAGAGTGCAACAACCTTCTGAGCTTTGCTGATCCAGCTGACAGCAGTACCATTAATCAGAAAACAACATCTTGTAATGGATCTACCTGTGCTCTTATCAGTTCCCCAATTAGCATTGGAATAGGCAACAAAATCAAATGAACTCTGACGTTGAAACAGAAGCCCAAAACTGCATGTGCCATGAAGACATCTGATGATACGTTTAAGGAGTTGCCAGTGAATAGTGGTAGGAGATGAATTGAATTGAGAGAGAGTGATGACAGCAAAGGCAATATCTGGCCTACAGCACACCATAGTATAGAGAAGACTACCGACCAAACTTCGATAAGGAAATGGTACTGAAGGACTCAATGTAGGTGAAGATGAGTGCAAATGCGAAAGAGCACTAGGATCCATGGGAATAACAGCTGGATTGCAATCAAGCATTCGGTACTTAGATAACAGATTTTGAATGTATTTACCTTGAGACAAATGAATGCGACCATTAGAACGATCTCGACTTATCTGCATTCCTAGGCAATATCCTAGTTCTCCTAGGTCAACCATATCAAAGTGAGAATGAAGCTACTGCTTAACTCGTGACATGGTAAAGGTATGATTGCTAAACAAGATGATATCATCAACATATAAAGCTAGGAAGAGCATGTGTGATGACTGTCTGAATAGATAGAGGTTGGAATCTGTAGATCAAGACATAAAACCTAGACCATGCAAGAAAGAATCAATCTTTTCAAACCAAGACCGGGACGCTTGTTTGAGTCCATAAATGGATTTCTGAAGTCGACAGACTTGATGTGGGGATGTAGAACTTTCATATGCTGGAGGTTGGAGCATATACACTTCTTCACGTAGCTCTCCATGGAGGAATGCAGTCTTGCATCCATTTGATTGATGTCGAGATTTGTCTGAGCAGCATATGGGAGTAGAATCCGTATAGTTGTAAGCTTCACTACAGGGGAGAATGTCTCAAAGTAATCAAGACCAGCCACTTGTGAATATCCCTTTGCAACCAACCGAGCTTTGTACTTGGACAAAGTTCCATCTGCATGAAACTTTTTCTTGAATATCCATTTGCATGGAATGGCATTTCGATCATGAGGTAATTCAGTCAAGACCCATGTGGAATTTCGAATGAGAGATGCATACTCCTCATCCATAGCTTGCTTCCACCAATGAGATTCTGGTCCATTAAGAGCTTCCTGATGATTGACAGGATCGGGTGCATTGTCAATGTTATCAATGCTGTAATGTACTTGAGCTTGAAACCAAGGACATTCAGCTGCATAGTAATTGCTTGCATTGTCAATGATCTTTGCAGAGGGCCTTCGAGATCGAGGTGGCAGAGTTCGTCGGTCAGATTCTGATGCTGACTCTTCCAGCTCACGATAAACATCATTAAATTCTGCATTCGCATCATCATTTGAGGAATCCGAGAGAGGAAGCGATGAAGAAGCTGATGGCAATGAGTTTTCGGATGACTGAGTAGAAGATGACAATTGAGAAGATGACGAAGTGCTCATATCTCCCATTGTAACGAAGTCCTCAGAATTCATTACAGCATGTATATCAACAAGATCTTCTGATGAAGGAAGAAGTCGATCTGTTGTATTATCCAAAAAATCATAACTGGAAGTCGAATGAGGATCATTAAGTGTGCCAGGAAAAATTTCTTCTGAAAAAATCACATCAGTGCTGAGAATCATGCATGACTATATTGGATCCCATAGCTTGTACCCACATCTATCAACAAGATATCCAACAAAAATACACCTTCGACTTCATGGATCAAACTTGGACACTTGTGGAGATATTACCTTAGCAAAGGCCTGACATCCAAACACTTTAAGAGATGATACATTTGGTCGATGTCCCATCCATAACTCATATGGAGTAGAGTGAGGCATAGATGTTGAAGGAAGACGATTTTGTATGTAAACTGCAGTATGGACAGCTTCTGCCCAGAAGCTTGCATCAAGACTACTCTCAGTAAGCATTATTCGTGCTGAATTATTTGTGGTTTGATTCTTTCTTTCTGCCAATCCATTGAGTTGTGGCGTATAAGGTATCGTCAACTCACGTTTGATTCCAGATTGCTTGCAAAAACTTTGAAATTCAGAGCTCAAATATTCTCCACCATTATCAGAGCGAAAAACTTTCATTTTGTTTCCAGTATGTAATTCTGCCATGCTCTTGTATTGAAGAAAACATTGGAATGCTTCAGACTTTTTCTTGAGGAAGTATATCTCTGTCCATCTACTGGCATCATCAATGAAAGTCATATAATAGTGGCTTCCTCCCTTGGACATTACTGGTATCGGCCCACAGAGATCTGAGTGTACTAATGCCAATAATTCCTTAGATCGAGGTACACTGTGGTGAAAAGAAGTCTCTGATGCTTGCCAAAGATGCAAGCTTCACAAGTGCTCATGGTGGGACTGTTATCCAAGCTGAGACCATCAACCAGCCCTTTAGAATGGACTTGCTTGATTAGTCTGAAATCGGCATGCCCAAGGCGTTTATGCCAGAGATCCGCATTGCTATTGCTAGTGGCAATAAGAACTACATGCTTTATTTCAATTGCTTCTATAAGATAACAGAGTGATTGTCTTCTCATACCTTTGGCAATGATGCTGCCACTTTCTTCTTGACAAATGAGGCAAGAATTTGCAGTAAACTCCACTGTCATGCCCATATCTGTCAACCGTGCTATTGAGATCAGATCTCGCTTGAGGTTGGGAATGTATAATACTCCTGATAGTCGAAATGTATCACCAGTAGAAAGTCGAAACTGTATATCACCTACTCCAGCGATCACATGTTCAGAGTCATCTCCCATTTGTACTGTGCATTGAAACATGCATGGTTTATAGGAAACAAACCAATCATAATGGAAAGTCATATGTTGATTAGCACCAGAGTCAAGAATGAGATTGTTGACAAGATGAATATCATAATGATGATCTTCCTTTGTATGTACATTGTGCATACGTGCCTTTTCATGAGATTGACTGAAACCTCCAGATTTGAGTTCTTTAACCTCCTTCTCTAGATCTGCCAGTTTCTTTCTGCATTCAAATTCAAAATGACCATCTATGTTGCAATAATGACACTTACCCTTGCGTCTCATGGGCCTGGGATTCATAAATGTTCTCGATGCTGTATGGGAGATGATTGCATGATCGTTGCTTCTCAGTACTGTGTTAAAGATCAATGCATGATCGTTGTTTGAATTGGCTGTCTTTATAATACCCAAATCGATCCTCATAGAGAGCATCTGCCGTTTGCTCCCAGCTAAGATTCTTGTTAGTCATCAAGGAACTTCTAAAATTATGCCACGAACTAGGAAGTGACTGATACAACTTGAGCTTCTGTTGCTCAAGGGATACTTTGTAATCATCTCCTGAACAAGCTAGCTGATTAAAGAGTTCTTTCATCATGCGTATGTGGGTACACAAATCCTTGCCATCTTCATAATGCAGATTATCAAGCTTATGAAATATATGCAATATTTCAACCTCAGAGTGTTTCTCATACCTCTGAATGAGCCAATCCCAGAGGATCTTGCTTGTGTCGCATGAAGCCTCCAGAATGATCTCCTTTTTCAAGCTTAGCCCAATTGCAGCTAAAGCTTTATCTTCTCTGGCCTGCCACAACTTGGCTTCTTCGTCAGCGTTAGGCTTCAACTCAGTTCCACTCACAATGGCGAAGTATCCTTCACCCTTGAGGTATAACATCATCATGCGTTTCCAAGCATGAAAGCTTGTTCCATCGAAGACAGGAACTAGGCGATGGAGGGAGCTAGACGTAGAGGACGACATGACTGAATAGATGAGCAACCTTGATCTGATACTAATGATACAATTCACAGCATAAACCAGAATACGAAAGATAGAGTTCAAAGTTTTTCATATTTTACGTAGAATGTATACATGCTCTTATAGAGCTTGATCTCTCAATCATCGCCTATGATTTAGGCAGCAGGCTTGTGCAATCTTTGAATGCTCAACCTCCCTCCATGTGATACAGGGTGGTGCTTGCAATAAATACGTGCACGATGTCATCACTTGAAGTTCTATCATAGTACACACGTAGAGCCTTCCCGTGTAGTTTTTTACTTAGTAAAGTTGTATAAATCGGCGGTCTCTTCTCTTATGTCGCACCTCGAAGTTGTGTTATGTCCCTCAATCTCGTCTTGCCCTTTCGAATGCGGAGGTCATCATGGTAGGGGCATGGTAGAAATAGAAGGTGTGTGCATCTAAGTTCATTAGTCGCAACTACCTCTGGAGTTTCTTTTGAGGGATGAAAGGTTTGGGAATACTTTTCATTCTTGTCAAGGTCAATTTTTCGACTACATATACTCATTGCTTACAATCCCTTACAATTCTGGTGGTGTATCTGGCTTGATGTGCTTTATTTTCATAAGAAAGTGTGTATATGTGTGTGTGCTTTCATTCCCTTCTCTTTCCTTTGCTGCTTTGAGAGTTAATCTAATGCAAGAGTAGTGTCTCTGATGTTAAGGGTTCTATCCTGCTATTAAAAAGGATATATCTTCGGTTTTCTTCTCGTGCTGTGTGTTTACATTTCAGCAGCACTTTGCCCTTGTACAAGGAGGGAAGCACTGATTCTAATTACTTTTATGTTTCATTTTTGTTTCTATTACTTCTATCAAGTGAGTCTATCATTGTTTTCATTGTTAACAATATTTTGTACTGTTTTGAGACAACCCGCATGGGGATACCGATAAAAGAGATGCCGTATAATCAACTAGGTGATTTCCAAAACCTGTAATACTTTCTTCATAACGAGATGGTCCAACAATGCTTTTAAGCACTATCCTTGGCATTTTGTGGCCAAAAACTGTAAGGTAGAAGTAGCATTTTTTCATGGGAATGAATTAGATGTTCACATTCAGTTACAATATTGTTTGAAGTGTCAGAAATTTGATGAGATGTTGGTAGTTCCTTCACATCTAGAACTTTGGTGTGAGTTATTTATGAACTTTTGATTACATTTTGAAATAAAATGATTCTCTTTCTTTTGTAATTTTTGGATAAAGACTACTTATAAATTAAATAGCCAGTGGTGGACAGCTTCATACTGGCATAACTGGCAGGGTTTAAGTTGATATGTCAGTGGATCGTCATAACTAGCAATACTAGCAATAACTGGCATAACTGGCAGGGTTTAAGTTCATATGTCAGTTGTGGATCATTATAACTAGCAATACTAGCATTTTGTTAATGACTTATTTATCTATTTCTAAAGATTGGGTAGTTCACATTTTCTTTTTAAAAAAGTAAACTTAGTCAGTGGTGGACAGCAAAACTTGGCAAAACTTGCGGATTTCTTACATTCATTTCTCATGTATCACCTCCTGAACAGTTCAAGGACTAGCAGTACTGCCCTGCTTTTTCGATTACCATTTTGGGTAAAGTGAAGTACTGCTTAAGAGAACATTGTAGGCTGAATTTGTTTTTGAAGAAGGGAATTTACAACTTGCAGGTGTATGTGTGGATAAGCCATATTGTGATTTTGTTGTATAATTTTGCTTTCTTAATGGAAGGGTTGGTAAATGCATAATGTTAAGGATCTCTTTGTTGATGTGATTCTAAAATAGTTGATAACTTTGCATAACAGATCAAAAACTGGTTCAAGAGAAAGAGGAAACTTATTTTTCGAACGAGTCCTCCCCCATTGCAAGCCTTAAAGAGAGCCCTTCTTTAACTCATGGTGTGGATTCGTTGTTGGCTTCATCTCCTCCTCCTACTTTGAAAGGTCCCCTAATCATAGGCTCTCTACTAAGAGATCATTGTATGAGAAGATAGGAAAGCCAAAACCTTGAATGGAGGTGGAACTTCAAATTATGCCCCCCAAGTAGAACCCTTGTCCTTGACCCCACCAACATCACCTGAAAATTGGAATTGTGATGAGAAACCACCCATTATAGCTCCTTTGAATTGTAGCCTCTTCTATGTGTTCAAGACATTGATCTCTCGATCCAAAGTGGAGTATTTGAAGGTAGAATTTTAAACAAATATGGGACCTTCACGTTATAAAATGTTGGGACCTTCATGTTACAAAATGTGACATACCCCAAATCCTTGAAGGTTGAGTTTGTCGATAGACAAGGCATAGGTTATATAACACTACACATAGATGAGGTGTTTTCTTTAGAGTTTGTGAAGACCTTGAATGCGGATGGATATGTGCACATAATCAACTTCTCCATATGGCTCAATAATGTGAGGAATGATGGAGGCACAACAGATTACACTCTCACTTTTCACCCTCCACTAGGATTCAAAAAACTCCTCTTGTTGTGGAACCGTACTTTCTTCCAAAAAATGGCATTTTTGCTAAAACATAAGAACAAGGGTGAGGGGAACCAGCTTCCTCTAGCAGCCTTGGCAATCATGATTATCAAGCGGGCCACCTCCTTTAACCAAAGGGATGAGCTTATAATCAGGAATGGTGCATTGGTTAATGATTTTATAGATGTAAGTTGATCTGCTTTTGCTGCTGTGTGTTTGTTAATGCTTTTGATGTGCTATTTTCTATCATTACTTATGCTTTTTTACATGTATGGCTTACCTTTTGGAGTAATAGAAGGTTTGATTACCTTAAAGTAGCAAAGAAGTTCAAAACATTCGAGGAATGCTAGTTCATACTACAAAATGTTGGATTGAAGTGCAACACGCATCCTCTCTCTCTCAATAAGCTTGATGCCACCATCATTGCACCGATAAAAGATCTAAGACTTTCAGCCAAGCTTTCAAAGTTGTTCCTGACATAGATAGGTTATGGAAACTAGGTGCTGTCACTTCTTTTTACTTCATCTATAATGCAAGCATTCAAATAATATTTTTTCTCCGTTTTTTCCTCATGTATCCTCGCTATATATGCTGACCTATGTCACAATGCTGCACTTAGAACATACTTCCATTGCTAAGTTGTATGATGCACTCACTTAGCTGCAAGTCATTGGAGTGTTGACTGCGGTTGGTGTCAATTCTACCTTGTGTGAGTTAGTTTGTGTTGCATGCAAAGAAAGTATAATATCAAGACAATTAGATAAAGTCTTTTATATGAAAGATCCCAAAAATCAAAGGTGTTATCTCTACTCTTGACTGCACAGAAATTGAAGTAACACTCAAAGATGGAATAGTTGATAAAGTGTTGCAGCTCTCAGCCCCTTCATACAATTGCTAGACAAGAACACACAATATCTTGTGTATTAAAAAAACAAAAGTCTTATGTCTCAACTGTTCACCAAGAAAGTAGAAGGGCAATTTTTGACCAATATATTCAGACTGGTGGTCACAGGTTTATTGCTTGATGTAGTCATGTATGTTTCTGAACTTCTAATGATACATTTTCAATTTGCCATGAAACTTTCACATTCCAAATTGGGCTGCCTACTTTTGCTGTAATTTGAAACTTATTTTCTTCTATCATGATACATTTTCAATTTGCCATGGAACTTTCACATTCCAAATTGGGCTGCCTACTTTTGCTGTAATTTGAAACTTATTTTTTGCTCTCTCTCCTCAACTTTATAACTTTCATATAATCACATTATGTTCAGTTACGTCATCTTCAAAGGCTTCTTTTTAATTGAATTTATTTAAGTACATTTAAATTTGTCATTTTTAACTGTATGAATCTCTAGAAATTTTCTTTATATTGTTCTTATATATGAGCATGTTTTCGTGTACAGAGCATATTGTTGCTTTTACACATGAAAGACCTCTTTAGTAGATAGCATTACAACACCTATTGAACCTCTACTTTGGTTGCATCTTTGCAAAAAAAAAGTGTTCTTTCTAGACTATAAATTATACATAACATTATAGATATGTTTTATCACATTCTTTTAGTTGTACATATTCATTTGTGATTTGAATTTCCACTTAAGTAAACACTTCATTAAAATATTGAAACGGAGCCACGAGTCTTGTACAAATTTAGATTTGCTTTCATCTTTCAAGGAATACATCTTTTGAGGAATACTTTCCAAGTAACATATGCATATTTAATTGCATATCTTATGCTTTGAAATCAGCATAAGAAATCCCCATGATGCTAGATGAGATAAGGAATGCTATTGTCAAAAACTAAAGAAAGATATTTAGCTTAATATTCATGAGGTAAACATTACCATTGAGCATTGGTTGGAAAGAAATTCCATTTATGCACTCATGTAAAATGCATGGCTGGATATTTGCAATTGCTAGAAGTTAACACTTTTGCATTCCCTCCTTTGGATTCTCTTATTTATGAAAATATGGTTCAAGTATTTAGCTTTAAAAATAGAAAGATATCATCACAAAAACAATAACATCAACTACAAAAAATATTTTAGTTTGTCAAATTCAAAACCAAGAATAATCCCATTAGTCATTATTTTTCCAAATATGCTCATCTTCCCCTATGTCTACCATTAAAGAGTTCAATAAAAAGAAGTTTTGAACTACCAATCTAGAATCACTTTTGATAGAAACCATGGGAAAAAATGATAAAAGGAGCCTAAGAGATATAGTTACAACATTCAAAAACTCTTTCCCCAATACAAAATTATCAGTACATTTAGTCATACAAAAAAAAACAGACTTTAGAAAGATTAAGCATCCTTTGTAAATTAAGGACCAACAAAGACATAGCACGAATGTTGAACAATATCACGACATAGAAAGTGAATGACCTAAAATACAAACTAGGAAAAGGAAAAGGAACATGATAATAGATGAAATAGTTGACAAGGCATTTTACATAGCTATGTTTGGAAAGCCTTCAAAAGTCATTGACATACATCAAAACAATTAAAGACACTCCATCTCATGTGTGCTTTTTGCATGTGCGAATGCGTTTTTAAAAATAGATTGCCTTCTTAAAGAAAGCAATTTTTGAACGGATACTTGAAAGGAGAGAAACCATTAATTTCAATGATATAAAGAAAGGACATATCGTATATGCAAGGAATGTAGAATATCCATACAAAAGAATACATGGCCTAAATACTTTTTTCCTATACAAATATGTGCAAATCAAGAAATAGATTAGGTATGCATAATAAATGAAATAGAAGAACGCTTGGTGGCTCCAAGAATAGCGTCCACACAAATAAGAGAACTTAGCTTTGATGGTCAATATGGTGTAAAAGGTAGCATTGTGAACATACTTGTGGACACAACAAAGGCACAAAGCATCTTGGCACATTTTATAGATGAAGATGCAAGGGTGGTAAAAAGAAAATGGAATATGAATCAAAGCACCTCATTGGAAATGTAAGACCATTGATTCTGATGAATGCAATGCATTCACTTGTATGTATAAAGTAATAAGATGTGGTTATAAGCAATGAATGGCACAATCATCTCCATATCATTATAGATCAACAAAATAATATAAAGAAAAAATTAGTAAGGAAACAATAGAAGAGGACAAGGATGACAACATTGAGACAAAATCAGTAATACATGATCTCATTTCTACATAAAGCAAGTTCTTGATTACCAAAAAAATGTTCATTTTGTTGCATTAGGGGAGAATTGGGGTCTCAAAAGGGCCTCCAATTAGTGTTTCCTAATTTCAAGGAATTAGAGAGTGATTTGAGGTGTACCAATGAGAGTGCTAGAAGGTGTGGGACAATGGTATATTGACGTGGAGGGCGGGCAAGCTTGTAGAGAGCCCCTATTAGTTGCTCCCCTTACACTAGGGACCACCCAAACCATCCTCCCTCTCTTAGCCCATGTTTCATCCTCTTATCAGGTGCACCTCCCTCACATGAGTGCAAAACTGCCTTCAATGGGATGGTAGGGCTCTTATAGCAAATTTTTCTTCTCCCCTTCCTCTTTCTAGGGCCTCTGTCCCCCACTATTCTGGTCCAGCTTGCCAAATCACTCTATTTGAACCAAATCCCATGCATTTTCCCTCTTCCCTCTCTTTCTCTACTCCGTTCTGCTCTGGCTTGCTTGCTGCAGCTCCTCTCTCTCTCTCTCTCTCTCTCTCTCTCTCTCTCTCTCTCTCTCTCTCTCTCTCTCTCTCTCTCTCTCTCTCTCCCCTCTCCTGTGCCTCTATTGGAGCTGCTCTGTCCTTCTCCTTCTCCCTCTCCTATGCCTCTGTTGTTGTTGCTCTATCCCTCTCCTTCTCCCTATTTTGTGCCTCTGTTGAAGCTGCTTTGTGCCTCTCCTTCTCCCTCTCCTGTTCCTCTATTGCTGCTGCTTTGTTCCTCTCCTTCTCTCTCTTTTGTGCCTCTTTTGGAGCTACATTGCCCTGTGTAGGAGTCCCATTCTTGCTGTTGCAACCTCTACAAGCATGGTGAGGAGCAAGGCTACAACACCACATAATGTTGTGACCTCTTGTGTCTTCCACAACACCAAAAATGCATTGGATGAGTGGATCCCTTGCACCTACATCTTAAATTACTGGATAGTGATGAAAGGATCAGTCAAAGGTCCACATAAGCTTCCCAAGAGCAAGAGAGGTGACATCTTGCATGAGTGGAAGGGGTGCATCTTAAAGTTTAAGTTTGGGAAGAAAGGATGACTCGCAAAAGTGCAACATGTTTACATGGGAAAAGATATGCGACTTCCTTCATCATTCAATCAATCTAGGATACCATCACACTGTGAGCCTTTCTATCTATGTACCTTTTTCACCTGTAAGTGTAATGAGTCCATTTGGAAATTTTTTGTTTGGTTTCTAAGAGCTCTTATTCATGGTGGCAGATGTTTTCCCTTCGGACTTTGAGGAGTGGGAACCAGTTGAATCACTCATAGGCAAGTTCACTATGATTCATGAGGATTTACGTAAGCAGATGCATGCCGGGGAGAAGTTGGCCTCCTTGCGAATGAAGAATGTGTATCATCAAGCTATGGCCTCCAAGGACATCATCAAGCTTGACCATCTGCAAACCATTACACCACCACAACTTCAAGACATGGATTGCAGCAATGTGGACTCGAGGACATTGCAATCGTACAAGGACAAGATTGCAAAGGATGTGGGCATGGCCATGAAGTTTACATTTGGATCCAAATGGGCAAGGTTATCTTGGTTTATGCCTCTGCACATTTTTGCTTCTTTATTTCAGAATATACATATGCATAGAACAAAAATTATGTGGTCCTACAAGCGTGTAGATGAAAATGCTCTTGAAGATTTACTTGGGATGAATTGGGGAACCAGATCAAGCGACCAAAAGTGTGATGTGATTCAATGTCATGCATGTAAAGACAATGTGGTTATTAGATACCATTTGTCATGCCAAATGTTGTATTTAGCTTTTCAGTACAGGCGTTGGAAGAAAACAAATGGCCGATGGCTTCCCCTAGACTCTAATGATGCAGACAATATGGGGGTAAGAAGAGGGAGATGTCAAGAATGTGAATGTCACATTGCAATGGACTCCAAGGGATTTGCGAGAACACCTATTGGTCATGGAGGATGCCATGTCAGAGTCCTTCTACTTTACCTTAAATGGTGGTAAGATCAGCCGTCGTGTGGAGAAGTGCATGCATAGTGCCAATTTCATTCCTCCTGCAACTTTGAAGATTGCTAACAATGTGTTTGACGAGTGTGGCATTTAATTTTTTGTTTGTTAAATCCTAGTTATTCCTTCAAAAGATGATGGACAATTAAATTAAAATGTTATTTCTTTTAATGTTTTCTCCTTTCAGTTCATAGTAAATGTTTTTCAAAAAATTTGGGGATTTTATGATTAATTTTAATTTTTAGGGTTTTGATATATGTTAAGGGGCAAGAGCCCTTTTTACATCACATTCTCACTTTCATATTTAGAGAGCCATAGAAACTCTTGTCCTCAGAAGTTACACCCTCCATCAACTGCTATTTGCAGCTAGAACTGCGTTCCATGACTTCATCTCACGAACTGCATTCACAAATCGTGAGGAAGAGCTATTTTTAGTGTTTGATAGGACTTTAGATGTCCTAGGCACATATATGCGAGCCAAGGATGACTTCTCAGATCTCATCCTTTAGATGCAAGATAATTTCTCAAATTTTCCTTATACACTTGACCCCTCTTCAAAGAGATGGGTTCCCATAGATTACATAAAGTATCTGTTCATAGAGGAACCCAAGTTTGTAAAGCGCTTGGCCCTCTTTTGTGACAACCTTACAGATGAAGGGTTTAGGATAGTCGAATTTCAAGACATCCTAGATGCAGGGATCATAGAAAATACAAGCACCAAATTCCTTTCATGGGAGATGACATTCATCTTCCTTCTCCAAGAAGGAAATTTAGAGGAAGAAGCCTCATCATCTAGCACCCACTCTAGCAGAACTGCTGATCTGGTCATCCCTAGACTAGACTCAGATATGTACATGGAAGAGAGTCTTGATGATCCAACAGAGGAGATGGAAGAAGCTCAAGCATTGAGCCTACTTCAAGAGCCCCCAGTGGAGCAAGAATCTGCACCGGAGACCGTTGACCCAGACTCAGAATTATGGTCCTTGTCCCCCCTCATCATCGATGGAGAAGAGTACATATTCCTCCATGACATAGAGATTCTTTTTGGACTACGAGAGGATGAGGCACTCAGAGTACTATCGGGGTTTGATGTTGACACAAGTGTCAAAGATCCCAGGGTTTTACGTACCGAAGACCAGACAATGGAAGACTTTCTCTTGACGACGTTGGTTTCAATGAGGGATGCAGACATGTCCATATACGATGCACAACCCTCTCATGCAGAAGCTTCCACCTCCAACACAAGCCTAGCTACTATTAATGCCTTTGGATCGAACATTCATGGCAGGGCATTGACGGCAACGGCTATGTCTTTGGCTGCAGGAGAGGAGGATGTTAGTGTTGTTGCAGCTAGATTTATATCTAGGAATCCACTAGGGGACTCAAAGATCCCTATTCTCGATGTACTCGAACTAGCCAAGAAGAAAGATAGCCTGTATATAAACATATATTTAAATGGATATTTCAATGGATACATGACTACATGTCTTTATTATTTGTTTTAAGTTATCATTGCTCGTCATGAATTCCATTGTATTTTGTTTAAGTCGTCGATGAGAGAGCCCAAAACCCACCATGGCACCGTGGTGGGTTTTGGGCTTTCTAGGGTCATGGTGACGTCTCGGACACTTTTCCCTTCTACGCAACGATGAAATTCCTTTAGGATTTGACAGAATTCAAAACTTACATTAAAATGATTAGTTATTGCAGTCATAGAAATGGAGAATACACAACAAAGCGATAGTGTAGAGAATGTCGATATATTTTATTAAAAAAGATCGGCTCTTGGGCCTTAGATACAAGATACTGCCTTCAAGGGCACGGGGTGGCCTAAATCTTAAGAGTGGGCTGCAAGAGAATCTAGGGCTTCAAACTTGAGTCACTCCGTAGCCGCTTTGCCAGAGCCATGTCCTTGTCCATGACCGTGACGTGCTTTGCAGGGATGGCACACAAGTTGGCGTCCTTGAACAGAGTGGTGGTCACTTGCTCCGCAGCCTCCTGGAGCACCCCCATAGCTCTTATGCTGAATCGCATGTCGTCCTTGTATCCCTGTGCTATCTCCCGTACCACACTTTGGAAGGGAGCACGTGGGATCAAGTTGTCGATGGTCTTCTGCATTATCCTGATCTCCCTTAGGGCCCACGCTCCTAGCTTTGCATTGTACGGCTTCTGGCTGACTCTTGGTGGAGGCTTTACAGGTACCCAAACACAATCCCATGGCCTCCTATCTACCTTGAATTTCTTCTGCTGCTCTTGTTTGCGTTGATCCTCCTCTGAATCCTCCTCTCACGGACGTCTTGAGCTTTGTCCTTCTTTGGGATGGGGCTTCCTCAGCGTCTGCTTTACCCTCTTCATGGGCACATGTATCATTTCTACAATGGGCTGTATCACTCGGAGAGGGAAGATTGTGCTCTTCCTAGCAGTCTCTTGGCCCTCAGGAAGCCTCTCTATATCCGGGAGGTTATCAAACACATTTTGTTCGATTGGGGGAGTGCTCTCATGGGGAGGGGAAGGCTGAGGGGAAGGTTGAGGGGAAGGCTAAGGGGAAGGTTGAGGGTCAGGCTGAGGCTGAGGGGAAGGCTGAGGCTGAGGCTGAGGCTAAGGGGAAGGCTCATGCTCTTGGGGCTTGGGAGTGGGCTCACGAGACTAGGGAGTGGGCTCATGGGACTTGGGAGAAGGAGAAGGCTTATGAGACTAGAGAGTGGGCTCACGGGACTTAGGGGAGTGTGGGGTTAAAGGTCACTGTGCCTTAACCCCAGTTATGTACAATACTCAAACACATATAAATGAATGAAAAAGAAGATTAGGGTGGTTCTGCACCCACCAAAACTTGTGTGGCTCTCTGTCTCTCTCTCTCCTTCTTCCATTCTTGCTTCCGTTGAGAGCACTCTCAACTGGTATCAGAGCCCGGGTGATCTAGCTAAGCGTGCGTGAATGCTTGAAGCTCAGTAGCTCTGTGGAAGGAAGGAGAAGCTTTGTGGGAAGCTTTGTGGGTGACTTTACTTGCATCCGAGTGTGCAGAGACCTTGGAGGAACCTTTGGAAAAGTCACTTTGGCTTTGCGAAGTGGTTTTGAGAGCCTGTTAAGAGCTTTCAAAGAAAAAGTCGTTTTTTGAGCTTTTCCCTGTTCCGTTCGATGACAGAGACTCCATATTGACTTGTAGAGGCAACTATTGCTTGCTTTTGGTGTCCACATTACTTCAGGAGCCTGGAAACACCTTCATTCCTGAATCTGGGATCATTTCATTGGATTTCTGAGTCACTGTGTCAGTTCCTGCGTTTTTTGCCCGGGTGTTGGAACTCAAGTTTGGAGCAACCATTTGCAGATCTATCAATTCCGGTGGACTCAGGAGGTCCTAAAACTTCTATGTTGCTCATCATTCGCACTCCGGTGGAGTTTACAAACAGCTCTGTTTCAAAAAACGTTTTTCAGTTCGTGCGTTGGACCTAGTGATTGAGACCACGGTTTCCAAAACCGTCTATCCCATTGCGTTTCGGACGCCCAAAAACCCCTACCTATCAGTTCTTGCATGATTCGGTGGAGGATTTTCAGAGTTATAAATCTCTGTGTATTCGATTTCATCTCTTTGTTATGCATTTTTCATACTAAGGTTTTGAAACCTTAGATTTATGCCACATGGCAGTGGATAAGTATTGACCCCCATTTCTCACTCATCGGTTGGGATTTTGGAGTTTTGGCAGAAGAGAGATATTTGCAAATTTTCTTGCTGATTCCGATTATGCAATGGCACCCATGTTTTGAGGCATCTCAAGTTCTATTTTCAGTAGCGCTCATTGCCTTGGGACTATGATTTCTTGAGCATACCTTATGCAGATCACTTTGGTTACAGTAGTTTGAGCAGTGTGCGCTCATTCGTGGTATGCATTGGGCTGCAATGGATGATTTATAGGCCATTTGGATGCATTGCGGTCCTTGTTGGATGCGCTAATAGGCCCAAATTGCCTTGTGGGCTGCTATTTTTTATGGACGCTTTGCACATGGATGCTATTTTAAGCTGAGGGATAGCTTTGACACATTGCAGGTGATGCACTGATAGTGCTATGCTCTCTTGGATGAGATATTATTGATGCATATGCCAGTGGACGGTGTTTATGCTTGAGTCATTTGGCACTTATTGGCATTTTCTTTTGGGCCAGATTTGCTCATATGGATGCATAGTATATGCACATGAGTCACATGCTTTGAGCTTTGAGTTTTGGTGATATTTCACTCTATTGTGGCATACACATTTGGGTGCACCTGGTATTTGGTGTGATTCTCTCTTGAGGCACTAGCATTTGGGATTTTGCTTTATTTGCATCATGGCATCCTCTTCCACGTCTGAAAAGGAGTTTTTTAGCATTAAAAAGTTTGATGGGACAAACTTTTCTTTGTGGAAAGAACAAATAAGGGATGTGCTTATTCAAAAGAAGCAGATTAAACCCTTGGCAGGTATTGAAGCTAAGCCTGCGGATATGTCTGAGGATGATTGGAATGAGTTGGATGCATTAGCAAAGTCTACTATTAGACTTCATCTTGCAGAGTCAGTTTATTTCACAGTAGTAAATGAGCAGACTACGGAAGATTTGTGGAAGAAACTGTGTGCCACTTATGAGAAGGAAACTGCCTCTAATAAAGTTTACCTCATGAAGAGGTTGTTTGAGCTGTAGATGAAGGAAGGGGTCTCCATTGCTTCTCACTTGAATGAATTCAATATTATTTTCAGCCAGCTTCAGGCTCAAAAAATGAATTTTGATGCGGAGACTAAGGCAATATTTATCTTATGTTCATTGCCATCCTCATGGGATACCTTCCGTACAGCTGTCAGTAACTCTGCACCTGGTGGAGTACTGAAATTTGATGATGTTGTGGGTAGCTTATTGGCCGAGGGGATTAGACGGAAGTCTATGGATGGCAACAAGCAGGATGCAGCCTTAAATGTGCAAAGGGGCAGATCACAGTTCAGGGGGAAGTCCCAAGAAAGAGGGAAGTCTCGTAGCAAATCCAGGGCACGGAACATTGAGTGTTACCATTGTGGCAAGAAGGGCCATATGAAAAAGGATTGCTACAAGCTGAAAAGAGAGCAAAAGGATAAGAAAAAGAATGCAAATTGGGGTGCAAATCAAAAGGAAGAGAGTCCAAGGGAGGACAAAGGAAAAGTGAAGATCGAGGAGATCAATGCAGTCACACATGATAGTGACAATGATGTTCTCTTCATGTCTACTTTATTTGCAGAGTTGCTTACCACTTCAGATGATGCATATTCCCAGGATTGGATTTTGGATTCTGGTTCTTCATTCCATGTTACTTCCCATAGGGAATGGTTCTCCACTTATGATAGTGGAAAGACAGGTTGTGTGCATCTTGGAAATGACTATGCATGTGACATAGTGGGAGCAGGTGAGTGGGAGCAAGTGACATAAAGTTTTCTTTTGCAAATGGGTCTGCATTTGTTTTGAAACATGTAAGACATGTGCCTAAGCTGACCAAGAGTCTTATTTCAGTGGGTCAGCTAGATGATGCTAGTTTTCACACCACTTTTGGCTTTCAAAGTTGGAAAATTCAGAAGGGCTCTATGCTTTTGGCCAAGGGTGCCAAGTGTGGGACTTTGTATCCCTTACATGTATCAGGGGTATTTGATCATGTTGTTGCAATAACTGAGCAGCCAAGCACTTCTTTGTGGCATTGCAGGTTGGGGCACCTGAGCCAGAGTGGAATGAAACTCTTATGCCGTTTGGGTTATGTACCGCATTTGAGTTTCTCTGATTTTGAATTTTGTGAGCATTGTCTCTATGGGAAGTAGACTAAATCAGCCCATAAAAGAAGGGGAAAGAAAGAGTTTGAAATGCTTGATTTGGTGCATTCAGACGTATGTGGTCCCATGCCTACACGGTCATTAGGCGGGGCTGAATACTATGTGACATTCATTGATGATGCAACTAGGAAAGTGTGGGCTTATGCTATAGCTCGGAAGAGTGATGTGTTCCAGGTATTTCAGAAATGGCTGGCCTTGGTTGAGAATCAGTCAGGTAGAATGCTTAAATGCCTACGGACTGACAATGGTGGAGAGTATCTCTCTCGTGACTTTCAGCATTTCTGTGATACACATGGGATTAAGAGGGAGCTCACATCCCCTCGTACTCCAGAGCAAAATTCAGTTGCAGAAAAGATGAACCGTACCATTCAAGAAAGGTTGCAATGCATGCTTTCCAATGCAAGTCTTTCTGGTGGTTTTTGAGCTGAGGCAATGAAGACTGCAGTGCATGTGATCAATAGATCACCTAGTAAGAGTTTGGATGGTGGTATTCCTGAAGAGGCATGGAGTGGCAAGAAGCCCTCTTACTCTCATTTGCGTATATTTGGGTGTGAGGCATATGCACATGTGCCAAAAGAGCTTCGAAAGAAGCTAGATCCTAAGTCTAGGAAATGCATCTTTCTGGGTTATGGTGAAAGTGGAGAGATGGGCTATCGTCTTTGGGATCCAGAAGCAAAGAAGATCATACACAGCCATGATGTGGTCTTCAATGAGAAGAAGATGCATAAGGCACCCATGAGGGATGTGGAAATGAGGAGAATCACTTTCCAGGATGTGAAACCACCTGCATATGTTGATAGACAGCAAGCTGTCCATGCACCAAATGTGCAAGAAATGGTACAACCAAGTACTCCCACAGGTATACAATCAAGGGTAGATGATGGATCATCTATTGGTGGAAATGATGAGCCAAATGTGGCTGATATGCAAGTGAGACAGCAAGCTGAAATGCCCTTGAGAAGATCATCTAGAGTGTCTAGACCACCTGATAGGTTTGTTCCAGGGGTAGACTATGTGATGCTTACTGATTGCGGGGAGCCTTCTTGCTACAAAGAGGCTATGATGCGTGAGGATCAACGCAAGTGGGAGTATGCTATGCAATCAGAGATGAGTTCACTTATGAAGAATAAGACTTGGGACTTGGTTTCTTTGCCACATGGAAAGAAAGCATTGCCATGTAAATGGGTCTACAAAATGAAGGTCACAGGTGATGATGTGCCTAGGTACAAGGCCCGCTTGGTTGCTAAAGGGTTCAAGCAAGAGAAGGGTGTGGACTTTGATGAGATATTCTCTCCGGTTGTGAAGATGACCACACTTAGATGCATGCTTGGACTAGTGGCATCAGAGGATATGGAGCTTATGCAAATGGATGTCAAGACAGCTTTCTTGCATGGGGATTTGCATGAGGAAATTTACATGGTGCAGCCGGAAGGCTTTGAAGAAAAGGGCAAAGAGCATTTAGTTTGCAAGCTGAAGAAGAGTCTCTATGGTCTTAAGCAAGCGCCTAGAGAATGGTATCAGAAGTTTGATGCTTTCATTCGGTCCCAGGGTTTTAGAAGGAGTGAAATTGATCACTGCCTCTACACTAAAAGGGCTAAGGATAATAGCCTGATAATCCTGGCACTATATGTGGATGATATGCTATTGGCTAGCAAGAATACTTATGAGCTAGATGCATTAAAGGCCAAGTTGCATGAGGCCTTTGATATGAATGATTTGGGACTTGCAGGTCATATTCTTGGTATGCGCATCACGCGTGATCGGAGTAGGAAACTCCTTTGGCTTTCACAAAAAGAGTATGTTACAAAAGTATTGCAACGTTTCAATATGGATGGGGGGAAGGCAGTGAGTACTCCATTGCCTCCATATGTGAAACTGAGTCATACAGATGAGGAGAGGGCCATGATGGCCAAGGTTCCTTATGCATCAGCAGTTGGGAGTCTTATGTATGCTATGATAGCTACTAGACCAGACATTGCATTTGCAGTGGGAATTGTTAGCCGGTATATGGCTAATCCAAGAAAGAGGCATTGGGAGGCAGTTAAGTGCATCATGAGGTACATGAAGGGTACCAAGGAGATGTGCATTTGCTTTGGTAAAGGAGATATGCGTGTACTTGGGTACACAGATTCAGACTATGCAGGGCATGTGGATAGTAGGAGATCCACTTCTGGTTATGTGTTCACCTTTGCAGGTGGTGCAGTGTCGTGGATGTCTCGTGCACAGAAGTGCATGGCTTTGTCTACCACAGAGGCTGAGTATGTTGCAGCCACAGAGGGTTGCAAGGAGGCTATATGGCTTGATCGGCTAGTGGGAGATTTGGGGATTCATACAGGTGTACCAACATTGCATAGTGATTCCATGAGTGCTATTCAGCTAGCACGGAATCCGGTCTTTCATGCAAAGACCAAACACATTGAGGTCAGGTACCATTTCATCAGGGAGGTACTTGAGGACAAGCGCATAGAGCTTGTTAAGGTTCATACAGATGATAACCCTACAGATATGCTGACGAAGAGTCTACCTAGTCAGCGGTTTGAGTATTGTCGTGTATTGATGGGCATTGGATAGTATGCTCACTAGTTGTTCTCTCTTAAAGGCACATTGTCCTTTAAGTGGGAGGTTGTGGGGTTAAAGGTCACTGTGCCTTAACCCCAGTTATGTACAATACTCAAACACATATATAAATGAATGAAAAAGAAGATTAGGGTGGTTCTGCACCCACCAAAACTTGTGTGGCTCTCTGTCTCTCTCTCTCCTTCTTCCATTCTTGCTTCCATTGAGAGCACTCTCAGGGAGGGCTCATGAGAGTTGGGGGAGGGCTCATGAGAGTCCTGGGAGATCTCACGAGAGTTGGGGGAGGGCTCACGAGAGTCAGGGGAGGCGCCATCGGACACGGATAGGTTCGTGTGCATAGATACCATGGAGGTGGTGGAGCTAAAGGAGGAAGGGTGGAGGTGACGTCCAGTGGGTCTAGCAGTGTTCTTCACTCTTGCCATTAAATAATGAGAGTTAGGGTTTTTTAAAACGTTTTATATAGGCCCATCATGTTTTGACATCCTTTTAATTATGTTTAGGGTTGCATCATGCCCCCTGCCCCCGCCCTAACCCCCCCACCCTTGTCACCCTCCCCCCATTGCCCTCCCCCTTCTTGCCCTGCCCACATCCATCACCCTCCCCCCACCCTTGCTACCACTCTACCCCTCCCCTTGCCCCGCCATCCCTTCTGTCCCCCCTCCACCATGTCCCCACTTTCCCCAACGTCGTGTGAGTACAAAAATTGTGGTCAAAATAAGCAAGATATTAAAGAGAGTACACAAATTGTGGTCAAAATAAGCAATATATTTATTTCATATTTGTATACAATTACACCATAGCTTCTATTGGTGGTTGGACCCATCTGCTCCCTTCTCTCACTCTAGCTTGCAACCAACGTGCGACTCCTTGACTCCCTATGGATGCTTTCCAAGCACTATGCCTTCTATTCTTTGATACAATTTGAATAGCTTTTGCAAGTTTTGATGCCTTTGCCTTTTCAGACTTCAAAGTCCTTCCTAGTAAACATCTAAAAAACCAGTCGAGCATCTCATGCAATGCATTGCTGCGAGTGACACCACCACCATGCCTTGAGTGCTTGAAGTAGGCTGCCTTGGCTCTATAGTGCGACTTCTCCATGCCTTGTGTATTCCAAATGGACAAAGGATCCCAATTTTGTAAAAACCATGGTCCGTGTGCATAGAGAATATGCTGCAAACATGATGAGCCTTCATTTCAGCAACAAAAACTGTTTATAAAGCAAGTGCCAAATATTACAATGGTGCCAAGATTACCATGTAATGCGTAATGTGCGACTCCCCCCATGCTTTCACCATTAATTGCATAAACTATCTCATAGCCATCTTGAACCTTTCATAATGCATCTCATCGATTTGAACCCGGCGAAGAAATTTTATAAATGCATCTATCTTTGTCCATACTTTAGTTCTCAAAGTTGCTACTTCAGGATGAGAAACCTTAATGGTCTCACATTCACACAATGCTTTCTAGTATTCCCAACCCAAACTACTTTGAGACAATGTATGTTTGTCTTTATCGAGATTGTGGTTCGATAGGAATCTCCTTGCGTTCCCTCCACCTATGGACACTTTTGCAGGAAGATTCTATGTCGCCCCAGACATTTTCTTATCCTCCTTAAGTTTGACATGTCCTCCATGGAATCCCATCTGTGACAGCAACTTCTCAGCTTCTGCAACGCACCATGAGGATACTTCTTGCGGAATTAAATTCCAAGCATAAACAAGATGCAAATACAATAACTTATCAAGTACGCACAGTTTTGTCATGTAAAGTACATATATGTACTTTCTCAAGTGGGAAGGGCAAGATGGGATCCCACTTTGGATCCTTCTTGTCGCGATTGGGAGCTTACATTTGGCTGTAAGATAGAATGCCATTCTCCCATTATAAGCCAGCCTTTTGCTTACATTGCGAACACATGCAATAAAGGCATGTGTTCATTGCATTTGCCCCTGTATCACAACCAGGTAAGCACTTGAGGGTTTTCAAATCACCAGCAAGATGCCATTCAACTTGAAAGGTTCCATGGCCATCAACCGTTCCTCTTGTCTTTGGATCGTCGATGGGATTCCTGTTCTATCTAAAACCCACTTCAATGTCTCATGGCACTCTTTCGGAGTCTCAAATGCTGTAAGCCACCATATATCTTTCTTTGATTGCATTGAGAAATCTTGCTCTACTTTTTCGTTCCCTTGAACAAAGGCTAAGGCTTTATTCATAATGCAGATGCTAACTATCTCTAACTTGTGTTCTTTCACCAATTGAGCTTCATCCATTTTGATGACAAATATGAGCTTTCCATTGCAATCTGTACAACAAAAGGGAGAAATCATTAGGATAAACATGATATAGGAAATGAACTAAGTAAAGTGCAATCCTATAATGGATTTCCTCTTACCATCTTCTCTCATGGCATAGAATTTGACCATTGTTTGTTGCAGTTTCTCAACATCTTAGACAATGTTGAAAGCATTCATCTCAAAGGTTTGCAAGCCTGATTTCTTTTTACTCTTCCAAGTCATTGTGCCCCTTACACAATGGTACCCTCCAAGCATTTGTCTTGCACATTGGTTTGTTTCGTGCCGTGCACGTCTCACAGACCAAGGTGTGGGTAGGGGCACTATAGGCTTCTTATACTTTTTCAAAATAGCAGACTTGAAAATTTTGAAAACAGATGTGTAAGCTTCACGACTTACACCGGCAGTATCACAAGCTTCAAGCATCTCCCTTGCATCCACAATATCCTTGAAGTTCTTCATCACCTCTTCCAGCAACTTGCACATGTAGGCGCTTGTGTCTTGGGTCCCTTGGTATCCCAATGACATCACTTGACTTCAATAAACTAGCTAGAGCATATGAATAGTCAATATCATCCCCGTCCATTCTTCCCATCACATCTTCCATGAAGTTCCTAAAGAAGAACACAATAAAAACTTAGTCACAAATAGTGTAGCACAAAAGAGTTTAATCTCATTGGAACATTTGATAACCAACCTTGTAGCCCGGACTTTCCTCTTTCTAGCACCACCAGTGGGTGCCAATGCATCCATGTTATGTAAGTACCTTCTTTTCCTCTCCTTCAATCCCAAAGGTGTTTCTTTCATCTTTTGCACTCATTCTTCTGCCTTCTCTCATTGCTTCTCTACGGCTCATCGAACTTGATTGTATATAGATCTTTCCAAGCCTTTTTTGGACTCGGCTAGCTTATAGAGTGAATCTTCTAACTTATGTCACTCCAAGTCCAATGCTTTGGCTTTATCATGAAGATCATGGTTCTTCCTTTGAAGATCTTGCATAGAGTTATGCATTACAACAATGGTGCTATTTCCTAAATGTGCTAGCATCTCTACTTGGGCTCTGTGCATCTCGCTTGCTTGCATAGCCATTGAATGAGCATTGTTTAACCGATTGCAATAACCAAGCAACCCCACATGTCCATTTCCAACAAACCAAACTAGCTAATGCATTGTATGGAAAGGAGGGCTCTTTTGGTTGGTAGGATCTAAAGGATACAAGTATCCTTCTACCATAAGGTCGAGATGCTTCTTTCCTGGCGAACGAAGACTGTGGATTTTGGAAGCTCCCCTCAATCCTAGACTACATGTGGTTGCATATTCAGCCTCCAACTCTAAGTGAACCCGGTACTTGTTGGAGACATCCTCGAATGGTGCCATGACTAAAAGAGTGTAGAGAAGGAGAAGGTCTAGAGATGCAGGCTTGAAGGAGCAGCACACAGGAAGAGGGAGGGTGAGGAGGAGGAGGGATGGGGGAGGGAGGACCAGTAGTTGAAGAGGAGGAAAGGGGGGCAGACTAGCAGGTGTGGAGGGTGAGGAGGAGTAGGTGTGGAGGAAGGAGCAAGAGGGAGGGGGGAGGAGGAGCAGCGGTGGAGGAGGAGGGAGGGGGAGGGGAGGAGGAGTAGGCGTGGAGGAGGGAGGGAGGGGGAGGGTAGGAGGAGCAGGCATGGAGGAGGGAGGGAGGGAGGGGGGGGAGGAGGAAGGGGGAGGGAGAGGAGGGGGAGGGGGAGGGGGGGAGAGGGGAGGGGAAGGAGGGAGGGAGGGAGGGGGAGGAGGAGGGAGGGGGAGGAGGGAGTGAGGGCGGGAAGTGAGGGAGGGGGAGGGAGGAGAGAGAAGGAGGGAGGGAATTCAAACTTCAAATTTTTAATTTTTAATTTTTTGGTTCCCACCTAGGAGTAAGAGTTGTGTAAAAGGTGTAAGAGGTGGGGTCACTTTTGGGCTTAACCCACCTAGGTGAGGGGGGGTTAGGACTTTTTGGTACCTACCTTAGCCCTCTCATTAGGACTAATCCATTTCTTAATCCATTCCTTATGAGGCCCTTTTAAGACCCCAATTCTCCCCTAATGCTCCATGTGAAAAGAAAAAATCCTAGGTATATTCCAAGGCAAGCATGGTGAGGAACTAAACTTTCTAACATTGTTCCACGGGTCACAACAATTACCAAAAATAAGTTCATTTTGTTGCCACCATGTGAAAATAAAAAACCCCTAGTCAAGCTTAAATGGGAGAATCCATAAACTATGGTGCTAGCACATGAGATTGCTCAAAAGTTTGATAAAGTTCAGTCTGACCCGCTTCAAAGAAGACGAGTGTCCCTCCGCAACCCCCTCAATTCTTGCAACAACAACCTAGGGGGTTTAACTCAGGGGCATACCCCCACCCCTTATCAGGGATGTATCCACCGCCTCCACCTCAAATGTATGGTCCTCCCTTAGATGCTTACCCTCAACAAGGTGTATATTCTCACCCTCTGCCTAGCCTCGCCCACGAGCCCCCCTCCTTTCTACTCCCTCGGCCCCTCTAGCTAAAGAGGCCCCCCTTTGCAACAGAACCTAGAGTCAATGACCTAGCCAAGGCCCTGAATGATCTTCAGCTTGAGATGGTGGGCATCAAAAATCAAGCCAACCGCCCTCCAAGAGACCGTGCTAATGTTGTATGCTACGAGTGCCAACCACACCTCAGTGTGTAGTGAGGTTGAGGATAAGGATGATCCTCCCTCTTTGCCACGTGTCACAATTGTGACTATGACCCAGCTCAACCAAACCAACATTAAATATTAACCTAATCTGGGTTGGCTTAGTGTGGCCATTTGCCAAACCTTAGATCTAAGGTTTGTGAGCATGGCAATGAATGGAGCTTGATGTTGAAGGAGTCGGAGTCGAAACTATTGAAGGAGTTGGACGTAGCCTTAACAACACTAAGTTGACCTACTTGGACATAGTTGATGCACAATTCACTGAAGTCTAGTCATAATATACCAAACCTATTTTTCAAATCTATTAAAGTGCTCATCCATCAAGTGATGCAATCAATATGGGTGCACCTACGTAAGGGGGCGCTTTGCAACATCCCCACATGGGGAGCCTTCCACATGTCAATTGATGCCTCACATGTAAAGAAGTCGGGGACATATATGGTTCGTGTATTATCAAAGGTTATAAGAGAGTTAGTCCCTGAAAAGGTTGTTCAAGTTGTCATGGATAATGCCAAGAGTTGTAAAAAGGCGAGTAGAATATTGCAAAGGGAGTATACCAATCTATATGCATCTACATGTTGTACGCATACTTTAAATCTTGCATTGAAAGATTGGTATAAACAAGTGCCATGGTTCAAAGAGATTGTTTGTGAGGCTCAAGACATCGTGAAGTTAGTACGATTGAAGCAATGTCTCAAAACAATATTTATGTCTCGTGATGGTTCCACCATGTTGCAATTGCCAACCACTGTAAACATAACCACCTTTAACCATTCGGCAAAGTAGACATCATCTTTTGTGGAGACTTGTGCCAAGAAAGCCCCGTGAAAGACAGCTGGATATTCTCATGCAAACCCTCCACGCTGGCGATGTTGCCATCTGTTTGGAGGGACAACGTGCTATACTATGAGCTCGACCTACCTATGTGCTAGCATGACAACACATTCTTGGCACAACGCAATCGTTTGTGTATAGGGACACACATATCACAAGACATAGAAGCACTTAGCAGAACGTACTTTCGTCAACCACCTGACAAAGAGGCAATCCCCCACATATTCTACACAAATGTAGCCAAGGACATGCATAACCACGGTGTCTTTCAAAAGCTAGCAACGAGCCCTCACTACATCATAGCAAAAGATATCAGGCACATACCTTGCAATAAAAGAATAAAAATTCGATTGGATGCAAAATTAACCGGAGGTTTGCACAAGGAATTGCATTTGAAATCCGACATGATTGTTGAAGTTTGTGTAGGGAACCTTGACATATCAGATGGCCTTGTGAATGGAGCCGACGCCACCTTCAAAGATGCTTCGACACAAACATCTCCCCCAATTGTGTGGGTCTAGTTCACAAACCCAAATGTGGGAAGGCATGCTCGGACAAGTCAACACTACCTCTACAAAGAAGGTATCCCAAGGTCGTGGACACAAATTCACTAGATTTCACACGAATTCTGGTGCCATGTGCACAAATTAGAGGCTAAGGTATGGTATAGGAATGTATTAAAGTAGCCACCCTAGGATGTGGCTACATGATGTGAGGATGTGGATCAAGAATATCCACAAGGAGAGATGTGGATCAGAGGATCCCATAGGTAATGACTATTCTAAAGGCTCTCTCTATATAAGAAGCCTATCTTGTATTGTTGAACAGAGATAAACATTTTAAATCTCCCTGTCATGTCTTATGTAGTGTGCTTTGAGCCTCCTTAGTTCTTCCACTAATCTTGTGTCCCCACTAGGCTTAGTGGTGATCATATATTGGATCTTTCACACCTTCCATTTATCACCCCCTAATCTAGGTGCTCCATTATGCCCGAAGAAAGAGCATTTAGTGTTATTTGAATTATATTAGTGGCTTTGTTTATAGTCATGCCTTAACACCCAAAAAATTCATCCCCATGTCCTTCTTCCAAACAATGCAAGGGGATGGGAAAGGGGGTGTGTGTGTGTGTGGCAAATAAGACAACAACCCTTTTGCATAGCTAAAAGATGAAGGAGTCAGGGAAGAGAAAAAAGAGAACATTATAGAGTAAAGGAAGTGCTTGAGTGAGTAGGTAAAACACCTACAAGAATGTATAAAAAAGTATGTAAGCATTTAATTGACAAGGAATGCCAATAATGTTTTAGCAAAAAATATTTGCAAACAAAATTAAAGCCAGTGAAGTTCTGACAAGCGTTTGTTTTATTGAAGAGGAGAATCTGCATACTTGCCACCATCCAACAAGAAGACATGATAAGGACCATTTTAACCTTAGTTGGGAAGACAACTGTCATAAACCCTCCTCCCTTTTATTGAGATCACAATAAAATAGAAGCTTAAACAAGAACTTGAGTAGCTCAAAGTAAAATTATGAAAGTAAATTGATGAGTTTTGAGAGAGTGAAATCTAATAAAAGATGGAAAAAACAGGGGGGGAAGGGGGGGTGTTAATAAGTGAGAATTTAGTAATGTGACGGGTTCTTTGAAAAAACAAAAAAAAGTAATGTGAAGTGAAAAAATTGTTCAATAATTGTATGAAGAAATGTGTGAGGATCAAATGATACTTGATGGCTACTATGATACTTTGTAGAGGCCTTAAACATACATAGTTTAAGGCCTAAACAAAGTATCATACCTATTTGAGTCAAACACTTGGGACAGAACTACACCAATCATACATGTTTTGAAAACTCACTCAACCTATCTTCATGAAAGGGTTTCTCCAAAGAAACCTCATTGAAGCAAGCCATCCAAGGTAGTTTCGTTAGCAATACCTCTTTGAAGTAGGGTCTTCCAAGGTAGTTTTTCTAGTGAAACTACCTTAGACAACACTTTTAAAAGTGACATAACTTTCACATCCAATATCCAAATATAGTCATTCAACCACTCAAACTGACTGGAAAATGCCATTTGAGCACATCTAGTAGTTATGTTTTTTATTTTTTTTTGGAGGATGGCCTCCTCTAGCGATGCGGTGGTGATGGCGGTGGCAGTGGCATTAGAGATAAGGTTTTACCACCTTCAGCTAAGGACAGCCACCATAGCCCTCAAGACCTGGAGGCTCTAGGTCACTATCATGAAGAAAACAGCAAGTTAGATTCTGTCATGCTGGATATAGTACAAAGCAAAAATGACATGATGGATGCTGAACTCCCCGTACAAGGTAGCACTCCCCACTTGGGGGAAGGGGACATGCAAAGACCTAAAGCCTCTGAGGCACTGAGAAGATTACTAAAATATTTTAGGACCTCTCCTGACAGCATTCCCTCATTCCACCAAGTTTCAAGCAAAATAGAAAACGCGAAGGCTGTCTCTTTCGCAACACCCAAGCAAACTCATTAGCCAAATGGACCAACCTGATAAGACATAGTGTAGCAGATGCCACAGGACATGCCGCGAGGCACCTATGTTGGAGTGCTTCAAGGAGGTGGAAGAAGCCTGTTCAAGGCTCCCCAAGCCCCGAAACAATCGTCTTGGGAGCAGCTCATGCCAAAAGCAAAGCGTATTTTCAACAAACCCTGCAACACTGTAGCTGAGCCAGGAGAGCTGGTTGGGAAAGACTCTAGAATAGATGGAAGTGCTTTCAAAGGTAAGCTTCCAACTATAAAAGTTCACAATGGTATCTTCAACAATACAACCAAGTGGTTTTGTTCAGGGGCAATAGTGAGATACATTCATGGCCCCTGCCCCCCCGCTATGTTCCTAGAAGGATGGGTAATGAATTTTTGGACATGTAAAGGTCTAAATGTGACAAATTCCATTTCTTGAGGAATAGATACATTGTTTTTTAATTTGAAAAGCCAAAAATGGCGACAGAGGTAGTACAGAAAGGTATGTGGACGATTCAAAGTCAACCTCTCTTAGTCCAACTTGGGAGCCCTCCTTTAGTCCAGACTTGCAACCGCCTTCAAAAGCCCCTATTTGGGTGGAATTCCCTGATCTACCTTTATCACTTTTCACTCAGCTTGAAGCCCTTTGTCTCCCTCTAGGATAGTTTCTAGGACTAGAAACTAAGAGGCCCATTAGCCCTAGGGGAAACCCGCAAACTTGTGTACTTATGGATTCTCCAAATGCGATTCGTGTTTTAGATGGGGATGGAGCTCAGTTAATCCAAAAAGTCTTCTATAAAATTATTCTCAATTCCTATTTCCTGGGTACCTTAACAATCAAAGAAGGTAGAAAGAGAGATACCGACGAAAACCCGTCACCCAAAAGATAAAGAAGAAAACACTGCAGAAGGACAGAGAGACTCGAGAAAACAGATAGTAGAAGAAAGAGCTTTGGCCAGTGAGGAAAACATGGATGAAAGACATGGATGAAAGCTCAGGAGACGAAGAATTTGTGGCCAACACACAAAATTTTGAAACTCAACTAGAGCATGCGGAGCACACAGCTCTCTCACAAGAGGAGCAAGAGTCCACTATGGTCAAAGGGAGATGAACAATTCAACAAGAAAAAAGAATCCTACTACAAAACGCAGCAAGCTCCTCAAAGAAGATCTTGGCCGAGAGAGAAAAAAGGAGGATGTCCAAGGGATTTGTCTTATCAGCCAATCCTATAAATTTCAAGAAGGCGACAAATAAAAATTCCACCCAATGATGATGAACAAAACACAAGAAATTTTTTCTTTTCTTAGCATAAATTTTCAGGGGCTCTCCAATGATCTTAGGCCTCTAGTAATTAAATATGGCTGAGAACTAATAGACTTAAGCTTGACTTCTTAGCTCTTCAAGAAGTCAAAATAGGAGGTGCAAAGTTGAGGTGGCAGTTAAATCAGATAGACAACAAGAGAAAGTGGATCATAACAAATCACAAAGAAGGAAGAGGGGCCGCAACTTTGGGTATTATAAATCACCTAGCCCAAGCTGTTGGTAACATTAACATAATTTTTAGTAGCCACGGAGTTGGTGTTGGATCTCACTAAGAGAAATGGCCTCATTGTCTTCACCATCACTATTCGTATTTAGGGGACAGTCATCACACTACATAGTTGAGCAAAGTCATCGTACTCATCCACTTCCCATATCAGCATCTCTCTTTGGCCATTTAGACTCTATATCTATGAAAGGCTACTCCCACCATATTAGGTAGTGAGCTCTACTAGGCTTTAGACCCAAATGACTCACATAACATTGGTGCTTGTCCTGATTCCATAAGTGCTTCCACATTCATGACACCAAACCCAAGATGTTTTTATCGAATCTATACTTATATATTAATATAAAATCTTGGCAAAAGTTTATTAAGCTAGTTTTTTTAGTTTCACAATATTTGTACAACATATTACAATTTTATATATTTTATTTTGAATTTGAAAGAAAAAGTTGTAAATCCCGATGAAACTTTAAATTTTTTCTCATAAAAGTTTTAAATCTTGGTGAATTTTTCAAGCCTTTATTTTTATTAGGGCATACAAACTTTTGACACCAATATAAAAGTTTCTCCTCTTAACGAAACTAATAGGAAAAAATCATCCATGCGTGACCAAACATGGATTAAAGGCTTATCGTTGACATCTTCTGTAATGAACTCAAACTTGTCATCTCTTGGTGGTTGCCGCTCCCTCAACTTTTTGTGAACCTTACCATTGATCTTCCCAAGTTTAAAGGGATGATTTTGAAACCAAAATACTCTTAAGCATGGTATTGCCATACATTTTCCCACCATCACCTTCAAGAACCAGCACCGAGAACCCAAAAAGCCATTCAAGGCTATGGCTGAAATGGAAATGAGGTTCTTCCTAGTACCTGGGATAAACAAAACCTCCATGAGCATTACTGTATCTCCTGAAACTAAAGTGACCTTGACTTGGCCAATACCTTTCATGGCATATGATGCATTGTTGGCACATATCACTGTGCCACCGTACAGAGCAGCCCCAATGTCTAAAAGAGTGACCTACAAGAAGCGATGTGCTTGGAAGCACCAATATCAAAGTACCAATTTGACTTAGAATCTAAGATAGTAGACAAGGAAGAGGGATGCTTGTCTAGATGGTACTAGCATGTCACAACAAAAGCCCACTCATCATGAGAAACATTTGCTACCTCATGACCATGATCTGGGGAAGCAAAAGTAGTAGTGACAGCAAGTGCCTTTTTCGATTTTTTCTTTGCTGAAGCCATGCGCTTATGACATTTTAAAATGTCATGTCCTGGCTTCCTGCAATAATTATAGTGTTTTCTATTTTTCTTCTTTGAATCAGACAAGGTAGAAGTAGATGAGTGTCCAGCCAGTAGATGCACCTCCAGAAGGCTTTAGTTTGTTGTAATTTTACCTGCTCTTTCCCTTATTTCTATGATTAGTAACAAAAGCTTGATTTGTAAGCTAAGAGGCAACACGATGTGTGACTCTCCTCATCCTGTGCGAGAAGGGAAACAAGCTGGTCAACAGTGTAAGTGTTGGGATTGCCCATGGCAACCAACCTCAATGTCATAGTAGCAAACCCATGGTAGGACTCAGGAAGTCCATTGAGTGTTGTGGACACTACCTAAGCATCTAGAATAATCTCATCCACATTGATGAGCTGCTCCTAAAAATGATGGACTTTTATGATGTATGCATCCATGCTATCCTCCTCTTCCATTCTAACATTCTTCAATTGCCTATGTAAGAAAGCAACCCGTGCCTCATTGCGAATGTGGTAAAGGCTAGTTGAGATGTCCCACATAGCCTTCGATGTCTTGGAAGACTAAATGTGAGGAATGATATGTCTGAGGTCTCTTGAATGAAGAAGCAATGATAGAATGCGCTTGGGCATCTCTACCATCCGATTTGGCCTGGTTGGTGGGAGGAGTGGCTGGAGTAGTAGAAGAGCGAGTGGATCTAGAGGTGGCTGTACTAGTTGCACTAACTGTAGCAATACCCAAAAATGCATGGTAGCCAGCAATTTTTTCACCATGTATGACCACATGGGATAGTTGGGTCCATCAAGCTTGTTCTCAGCTGAGAAGACACCCATATAATCATTGCTTCCATTTGCAAAAATACATCCTTGAAGGAAAAGTATGCACTCAAGAGTAGCCTCAAGGCTTTCACTGCAAAATGAGCTAGCTATCCAAAAATGATAGCAAATGTCAGGCAATGACAAATCAAAAAATGACTCCTCAAACAATGATCTAAATGCACGTGTTGTCCCCAAAAAAAGCTGACCTGCAAAACAATACCTGCCAACCAAAGGACCCCTTGCCAAAGTTAGTTGTCTTGCAAAAAATATTAGCCCAAAACAAGCAAATATCTGCAAATGTATCCAATGATAAATGGAGTTGTAAATGTCACAAAGGGAGGTTGTATGCCTCAAATATGATATGAAAATAAGCCCAAATCAATGGGGCAAATGCATAATATCCCCAAATTTAGCTGAATATTGATAAAGAGCCCAAAATTGTGCTGCAACTCCAAGCCAATGTCAATGTTCCTACATGCAATGTCTGCCACATGTCCAAAGTTGGTTGTACAAAGCTAATGTCACTACAAATTTCAACAAAATTGACAAAAGCCCCAATTTTTGGAAGGGCAAAAATGTAAAAATTGAGGCAAATGACTAAAAGCCCAAAATTTTGTTGAATTGTAGCAAATGTGACAAAATGTCATGCAATGTCTGCAAAAATGCAAAAATAGACCAATCTGACTGCTAGAGATAGCAAATGTTAGGTTCTCTCACTCAAATTGAGGCAAAAAATGCCTACAAATTTGCCAAAGGCCATATCAGCCAAATATTAGTAGATCAAGCCAGCTTGCCATGTGGCAAGCCAATACATGTCAGGTCGACACTTAGGGTTGACAAGACCTTGTTTTGGATTGGAAGAATGACAAATCAAGTTGGTCTGTATGAGGTGGTATTTCCCCTACATAAGGAGCTCCACTTGGGGGGGTTCCATCTATCCATTGTGCTCAACCTACAAATAATGTCTGAGGGAAGAGTAGAGGGAGCCCTAGAATAGCCTTCAAGGTGTCACCTATAGGGGAAGATCTACATGAAGGTAGAGAAGCCATTGTTGGCACACTAAAGGATGAGCAGAGTAGCTCACCATGGTAGCTACTAAAGGCTATAGGAAGGCAGGTGGTAGAAGAGGAAGAGTATACATCAGTCGGTGCAGCATATGCGGCCATTTAGGGTGCCTTACCTAGGCCTTAGTATGCTATAGGTGTTGGTACAAATTTTGGTATTTTGTACTTGGATTTATATATTCCTTTGGATGTACATCTATACATATGAGTGTACTTCTTCTAGATCGAAAGTGTAGAACACTTATATATATGTACATCTAAGTTACTTCTTCCAAATCTAAATTGAGAGACCATATAAATATAGCTTGAGGGAATCCTTGAATAGATAGGAATCAAAACAGGCTAAATGTAGAAGGAGAATGAGAAATACAATGAAGTTGATGAGTTTGCTTAGATGCTAGAGAGTTGGCAAAGATAGCAGGTTGAAATAGGTGCTCAAAATTGACGCAAAATGTGCTTTTGGGCAAGGATGGACTTACTAGACAAATGGTGAATTGACTGATGCAATGTTGCATGTTCATGGCTATGCTTTATCCAGCCCCCATGGGGCCTTTAATATAATGAAAGGGCTTGTTTGCACCCCTCTTTCAAGTTTGTCAAACTGTGACCCTTTTATAAACTTGATTGGTCTATCGATAGGATGACTTGGCTGAAAAGCTCTGGCACACATTTGGCTGGAAAGCTCTGGCACACATCAGGCTGACCTAATTAGACCCTTAATAAGGCTTGCCAAGCTGGCTAGTTGGTATGGAAGCTAGTAAACCTTCTTTGGGCCTATATATCTCTAGATACTGTCTCATTTGACCCCTTTTGCTATGCCTCTCTAGCCCCAAACTTGGCCCATGCTGAAGGTGTAGGCCTTCATCCATACCCAATCAACGCTGATCCTTTTCATCAAATGCCCTTCTATTGTTTCCATATCTACCAAATGTTGTTTATGCCTTCCACCCACATGTCTGCCCTTCTACTACCCATGTTACAGACCTTGCTGCTACACCTAGTTTCCCTACATGCAACCTCATAATCACAATGCTTATAAGTGATGGGCGTACACTTTTGATCACCACCTTGTTAGTATACTTTCACAAATATAAGCATCATAGGAAATCCAAAAAAGGAAATGGCACTATCCTAGGAAATACCCCCATATGCTAGGCTAAGAGGGGGGCATCACTTCCACCCACTCATGTCAATGGTGGGGGGCATCACTTCCTGCTCATTGGCCTTTAGGGATCTATACCCTAATGCATAAAGAAACATGCATACACAAGCCATTTAGAGAGGGTAAGAAGGGATTACATATCTCCATGAGATAAAAACTAAAGAACAAAAGATATTAGTACAAAATTGTGCATGTGCAAGAACATGTGCACGTTTGTGTGCAAGAACATGATTATACCTAGATGCATGTGTCCATGTTAAAGAATACATGCTCATATTCATGCATGTACAAATACGTGGTACGTCTATAAAACTACGTGTATGTGTATGTGTATGTGTGTGTATGTCCATGTGTGTGTGTGTGTGTGTGTGTGTGTGTGTGTGTGTGTGTGTATTTGTGTTCATTAACAAGACCTTGAATCCATCAGCAAGGTCAAGGTCCATTTGCCTGCCACCATCCAAACAAACTAGGTGTTAGAACATCATAGTTACGTCTGGGTAGATAGGTAATGCACATCTTCCCTGGCTTGTTATGGCTTTACCAAGGAATATAGACAACCATATGGATTCTTAGATAATTAAAAAGAGTTTAAGTCACAAGTGGAGTAGGGAGCAAATGAGTGCATGGGTTGAGAAAGGATTAGAGGAGGTATGGGATGAATAGTGGGCTTGGTGTGTGAAAGAGAGGGTGTAAAGGGGAGATTTCATAGAGGGGGGAAGGGGTACATAAAAGAATGTAAAGGGATGATTTCATGGGGGGGGGGAAGGGTTAAAGAGAGAGTGTAAAGGGGAGATTTCACGGGGGGGGGGGGGGGGGGGGTACATAAAAGAATAATTCATAGTTGGCGAAGTATACATGTGTGTGTGTGTGTGTGTAAAAATAAGTGTTTGTGTGTGTGAGATACATTTACTAATCAAAATTATTTTGTGTGTGTGTGTGGCCCACCCCCAACACAAAGGGTAAGACCACATGGTGGGCAGTAAGCCCACCATGTGGAACTTACTCCCCACCTATTGATAATAAGTGAATAAAAGTGGATCCATATGATAAGTGTCAAAAGTAAAAAGTGATGCTAATAGTAAATGCCTAAATCGCTTCTGAAAAATAGATATAAAAATTAGTAAAAAATAATGCGCATCACAAAATGACTAGGGATTATCCATGCTAAAGAATTATCCAATGGATGTGAATTAATTGTATGGCACTAGCCACCCAAAGGCTAGTTGGGAAATCAAAGAGTGATTTAGATTAAAAAGTCCCATCAATAATTGAGCCATATAATTAATTCCATCAATTGGATAAAAAGTAAAAAAAGGGAGACATAAGGAAAATAAGCTTGAGACATTTAAGTTGAAAAATGCAACAAATAAATTTTGCAAAACTTTTGACCAAAATTAAGAAATTTTGAGTCTGACAAACATAATATAAAAAAAAGATGTCGAATCCTCGGGCAGCAGTCCAGGTTTCGATGTCACGGTCCACTTACGTATCACCATCCACTTATGTGCCACCATCCAAAACAAATTAGGTGTTAGAATAAACAAAAAGATGTCGAGGTCCACTAACCTACCACCATCCAAACAAAATAGGTGTTAGAACATCATAGTTACGTCTAGGTAGATAGGTAATGCATGTTTTCCCCAACTTATTATTGCTTTACCCAGGAATATAGACAACCATATGGATTCTTAGATAATTGAAAAGATTTTAAGTCACAAGTGAGTGCATGGGTTGAGAAGGGATTAGAGGAGGTATGGGACGATTAGTGGGCTTGGTGTGTGGGGTGGCTAAAAAGAGAGTGTTAAGGGGAGATTTCACTGGGGGTACATAAAAGAATAACTCATGGTTGGGTAAGTATGCATGTGTGTGTGTGTGTGTGTGTGTGTGTGTGTAAAGAAATAACTATTTGTGTGTGTGAGATACATTTACTAATCAAATTTATTTTGTGTGTGTGTGTGTTTTCATCAACAAGACCTTGCATCCATTAGCTTGTTAAAGTAACTATATAAGCATATTGAATAAATTACATAAGGTACTTTAGTACTTCTTATGAGATTGAGCATCATTAGAATGTTAGCAAAACTGGAGGGTATCACCAATTACATACATTATCTGTTATCACAACTTTGAATTTATGATCCTCTCTCTCTCTCTCTCTCTCTCTCTCTCTCTCTCTCTCTCTCTCTTTACGCAGCACAAGGATGTCATGATTATGGATGACTGCCATTATGGGAGATAAGAGAGCAAATAAAGGGCTGCCACATGGCCATCATCCAAGCTTCCATGTGGGCAACAAATATTGTATCTATGGCTACATGCAAGGCCTACATAGGATCACCAACAGGGGCCTTGGAAGAGGGTAGAGGTGCTAGCAATAACAACACATTTGAGGAAAAGAGCATCCTACGAGACTTAGCACAAGGTGCTTGCCCCCATGAGGATGAAGTAGGGTAGATCTACCTATGTGGTAGTAGACTTGGCCCTAGCACCCACTTCTTATAGGCTGCTGGAATGGTCCTATCACCAAGTCAGGTCAGCCATAGGTGAGGGGGCCAGCCCCCTCGTAGGGCTACTAGCAGCCCTTTATAAAGGGCAAGGGTTGGGCTGCTTGTCAGCCTTGTAGGCATCCCCTTGTGTGTCATGGGAAACCCTTTAGGTGATACCTAGGCTGTTCCTCCCATTACTAATCAATTGCTTAGTGTAGGGGGTTGCTAGCCCCCCTTACTGTTCAGTTCTTTAGAGAGAGGCTATGGGCTATTTGTAGGTCTCGCCTTAGCCCTCATTATTCATTGGCTAGAGCAAGACTTACAGCCTTGTGTGTGCCTTTTTTGGAGCCATCCATCTAGATCTATTGTACATATTTTAGAGCAGGGTTGTGGAGCAGTTCTTCCACGCCTAATTGCATCCTGTGGTTGAGGTTATTTTGAGTAGTCCTGTAGAGCTCTTGAGTAGCCTGTTGTGCAAATGTTTTTCCCCAGTTGTAGTGGGGATTTTTCTAGATATCACTTGCATATCAGTGTGGTGTGTGTGTGAGGAATTCTCTCTCTCTCTCTCTCTCTCTCTCTCTCTCTCTCTCTCTCTTTCTCTCTCTCTCTCTCATTTCCGCTGCACTTCTCACATGATATCACAGCCATGGTTGTGGCTTGAGACCCAAGGAGATAAGGGAGTGTTGAGTTGGCACACAGAGAGTAGGTTTAGGGTGCTATTTGGAGTTGTCTTTGAGGAGAAGCATGTGCAAGGTGTGGACTATTGTATGCCCAACAAGGGGTAACTTTGAAGGGTGTTTTCATATCAGAGAGGAGGTGTTCCCAAGGGATGGATATTGAGGAGTGAAGGTTCATTGGGCTGTCAGCCCCTTCATCCTCTTCTCCAACCTTCTCCTTTCTTCCACCTTCTGTCACTGTCTATCCCATCCACTCTTTCTTTCAATTCAGCTCTCTCCCTGACATGGTGACTGTTCAAGATGGCAGAGAACAAGACTAGAATTCTAATTTTGCCCACATTCCCAGTTGACCGTGAGTTGGATGGGCTCAATTACAGCATCTGGTGGGTAAAGATGGAGTCTATGTTACAGTAATAAGATCTGGGAGATTTTATATTGATAGGTGTTTCCAAACCCACAACTTGGGACAATGTCTCATGGAGATCCTACGACATCCTTTACTGAAATGCTTATGACAAAAATGCCACAACCAGCTTTATTAAGATACGCAAGACAATGTCTTATGGAGATCTGACAATAGCCACCTATGACTAAAGCTCTAGTGCTCATATTAAAAATATTAAACACATTGGAGCCATCTACTTGACAAGCTTTATATAACTACCCATATAGAAACTACACTAATATTAAAAGCCATCCCTACCTATGAAGAATTGTCATCAAAATCTAGTCATGCTGTAATCAACCATGCATAGAAAGAAGAGTTTTTTTTTTAATTCAAGAGAGAGAGAGATGGCTTCCTCATGGTAGGGATAGGGCATCTCCTAGTGATGGCGACGACAAGACCAGTGGCGGTGACAAAGAGGGTGGGAGCTACTCCCGCCAAAGTAATGCCTCTCCACTCCATTGGGATAGAGACTGTGAATCATGAGGACAATAGTAAAGTAGATCTCATCATGCAAGATCTCAAGAGGACCGAAGAAAATGCTAAAGATGATATGAAGTCTGGTTTTACATTCCACATGGAAGAATGTGACATGCAAAACACTGGTAGGGCTACACTCAGAGAAATACTCAGCTCTCTTAGAACTGCCATTGACAGTAGACCATCATCATTAGAAAAGAAAACAGTAGAAAAGCCCAAAAGTGTCATTTTTTTCAGCTCCAAAACAAGACAGACAATCCAATGGAGCCAAGCAAAATCTAGTGCAGCAGGCTCAAGCATGGGCACCCTTGTCAGACATGCAGAGAGGCTCCTATATTGGAGTAGTTCAAAGTCGAGCTCGAAGCCTCTTCAAAGCATACCAAGCACCAAAACAAATAGCATGGGAGCAACTCTCCCCGTAGGCCAAGAGCATCTTCGGTGATCCCTCTAACTCAGGACTGGATAAGCTCGCTAGTGTAGATGGAAGCACCGTCAAAGGTAAGCTTCCAACAGTAAAAGGAATGCTTAACAAAATCACAAAATGGTTGTGTTCGTGTGCAGTAGTTGGGTATATCCACGGACCGCATCTGACAAGAACTTGCTTGACCAAAAGTCCATCAAAGTACCATTGGATTTGTTGCATCATCTTCAAGGCAGACTACAGTTACACAAGAACCTATCTCCAAAAAAGATATAATAACACAAGAACCTGCCAAGAAAAGAATAGATATACTTTGGGAGGTACATGAGAACCTCCCTTAGTAAGAAATTCACCATCAATCCTCATGACAGTTACACAAGAGCCTGTCACACCAACCATGCCAAACATGGTGGAAGTCACATAAAAACCTTCCAATGAGAATGATGAATTATTTTCATTGGTGACTTTCTCAGAAGCAACTTGGACTCAACAAAAACAAAAGACCTCCAAGATCATTTTGCGGTCTTACTGACATTTTCTACAAAGAACATATACCACTTTATTACGGTGAGACAATGGAAGCTGAACATGCTAGAGGATGTAATTGACAAAGGCACAAGAAAGTTGGAGTCAGAAAGGAACAAACTAGTGCAAGTTTGAGGATATTATGATTACCAAAATCAAATGTGGATCCCTAAGCATCATCACCACAGTACCCCACCTTCTCTTGTTTGCCTTAAGAGCAACTTCACCCCTCTATAGCCATAATAATGAGAGTGGAGACCTTGAAGGTTTGACCCTACAATACCAAGAAGAAAGAATGCATTGTTGGTAGTAGTTACACAAGAAATTGCTCCTAAGAGTGGATTAGTGACACAAGAACCTACTACAAGGTCCATGAAGGGCAAGGCAAGTTCAAGGCCTTAATGGGTATTCCAACGAGAAAATACAAAATCACTCCTTCACTGTGGTATTCATACCAACTCCATAGCAGTAGACCCACAAGAACCTACTCCTAACAATGGAATAGAACCACAAGAGTCTACTACAGTTGAAGATACTAGAGATCTTAACGAAATGTTGCTACCATGGAAAGAAACTCCTCACCAGCAAAGAGCATGCAACACTCATTACTTCATCAAGTTCTAGGGCTCAATGACATATCAACCCATGTTGTCCCAAGGCACTCCTTCACATATAGAGCAACAAGTGGTTCTATACCAACAATTCCAAGGAATGAGTTTGATTGTAGGGTGAATTTGATGACATCAAAATGTGTCTAGATGAGTTTCTTATGATCCTCAAAGCATTTCTTCACTATCATTTACGAACCCCACCCTTCATTAGCTAACGCCAACTCTCCCTCGTCTTTTTATTTCTTCCCATTCTTCTTCTTTTTAATGCTTAACACTAGTTCCCAATTAACCACGTGAGCCTCCCCATGCAATATCAGTTTTAACTTAGAGGACTTTCCTAGAATCCATGATGTTGTAGCCTCTTCAGACATAGTCCTTATTTTATGAGTTTTATAGTGTATTATCAAACTCCTCTGGATTTGATGGCTTAGAAAATAGATCTCAAAATCATGTCACAAACTTATTGGGTTCAAAAATGTCAAAGACATAGTCTAATGAGAATCCAATATAAATCCCACTCAAATCAAATCTGGAACTTCAAGAGGAGCATGATAGTACACTAGTACTTAGTTCGCTAACACTAAAACTGCTAGAATCTTACATCAAGCCCTACTAACACCTTCTTCTTACTAACTTACACCTTAGATTTTTCTTCTTCTTCTTCTTCTTTCTTTGAAAGATCACAAGTACTCAGCTCGGATCACTCCATTGAATGTCTAGCCACCACTGCAATCACCCATGCCATGAGGTGCCAATTACAATGGAATTGCTTAGTCAATCCTTCCAATAGCAATTCTAAAAAATAGGATCCATTGAAGCATAGATGATTTTTTCAAGTTGGTTTTGTTAAGAAGCTAAACTTTTATATTGGTGTTGAAAGTTTGTATGCCATAATACAAATAAATGATTGAAACATTCACCAAGATGTGAAACTTTTATGCAAAAAAATTTAAAGTTTCGCTAGGATTACATTTTCTCCTTCAAAATTACAAAGAACATATATTAAAAAGTACTACATTCTACCAAGATTGTGAAACTAAAAAAATGAGCTTAAAAACTTTCACCAAGATTTTATATTATTATATAAGAAAAGCTTCGATAAAAACATCTTTGCATTGAAGACCTATGAAGCACTGCGAACAGGAAAAGTTCACATAAATGCACATAAGGAATGAATTGACAACACTCCAACAACCATGACCTTTGCATGATCTAGGGGACTAGGTGGAACAAGAAGGGGGGCATGATGTTAACTACATTGTTTGCTCATTGTTTGCCAATGTCATTTGATGGATGATGGCATGCCCGTAGAGCTAGGATTGTGCCTTGGAGCCAACTGGGCCCAAGGTTATTGTAAAGAAGGAGAAAAGAGAGTTGTATAAAGAGAATAGGGTTGGCCCTCCCTTCAAAAGGTTCATATAAAAGGCCAAATGGTGACATTCATCTACTTGCAAGTTTGAGGAATACAAGCTCTCTCTTTTTTCTCTCTCTCTTCCCTCTCCCCTCTCCCTCTCCTCTTCTTCTCATTAGGATACACATTGCAACAACTCTAGAAACTATTTGCGTGACACTTATGGGCTGTACATGCTTGCATTGTTCCCATAAGGAGTAGTATAGAGTAGGAGGCTCCAATCAAGATTCCTCAGAGATCTCCATGACACATGAATCGCTGCCAAAATACACATATGATTTTGTGGCAAAGTAAAAAGCATGGTGTACGGTAAAAGTTGGTCATATGTGAACAAATTGAGAAAGTGTTTGCATCAATCTTTCTTGTAGACAAGAGGTGTTTGAGGCAATATCCTCCAGCTCAGGGTCAGCTCCTAGGACTCTTCTTCATCTCAAATGCATGTGTTGGTCAATGTAGTTAAGGAACCAATTTTAGATTGATTTTGCCTTGATGTCGGGTCAAGTGCTCTTCAAGCGGTGGAAGCCCCTTTGTGGATCCCCTGTATCATAACAAGGTAGGGTCTAGGGCTCGAGCATCTCGGTGGCATGCGGGGATAGCACCCCAACCATTTTTTTGAAAAATGGGGTTTATTTCAATGTAATATGCATTATTTTGGGATTTCAAGGTGCCAATTTTTGGGCACTGAATTAGGGGCTAACCTCAGGGATGTTGAATTAAGGGGTAACCCATGGGCACTAAATTACATTATTCCAATGTTGATTTTTATCTTAGTGTTGACTTTTATCTCAACATTGACTTTTATTTCAAAATCAACTTTCATGATTTTGGGCTATCTTAGCATCCTGGCTACTCCAACACGTGGAATAATGCTATTTAATGGCACGAAATTAAGCTATTTCAGCATTGACTACCTATTTTCACATCGAGCAAGTGCTGACATGAAAGTTGTTAGCATTTAATGTCTAGCTGGCTATTAGGGGGAGATTATCAAGTGGTAGGTGGGGCAGGCTAATTCATAGCATGGAGATATAGTTTAGCATGTACTTTCTATTTCAGCATTGACTTTTGCCAATTTAGTGACATGGAGATATATTTCATCCTTGACTTTCGTCATTTTAGTGTCTTGTTCTGCACAAATTTGTCAACTTGATTTTGGTCCCTTCTGACTAGATTTTGATTTTTGTTTAAGTTTTTAAAGGTCCTATGTGATCTACACTATCTATTCTACCTATTGAATGAAACAAACAGTAAAAAGGAATAACATTTCAACACAAATGAAGACTCTCAAAATTTGAACTACTCTTGGCACTTGCCTCTATAAACCACTTCAAAATTTGCAAATTCATTATGAATATTCACAAATAAGCAAATACAAGTGAATTCTAGTATAATGAAATTGAAAATGTGGGAATTTTTGCTTATGGAAATAATGAAGAGGAGTTACAAAAAGAGATTTTGGAAAGAGAAGTCTTAATGCAACATTAAAAGCTTCCAAGCAATATGTACAATGCATTATCTACAAAACAAGCAAATACAAGTGAATTCTACTATGATCAAATTGGAAATGTAGGGAATTTATAAAGGATTCAAATTCGTCAACTTACCATAGTACCTAATGAATATGATAATTTCTCAAATATTGCTAAAATTGATTCATGCATCTTGAGAAAATTCTATTTCAAAATTCCTCTTTTTTGGGACTAAAATTGTGAGTTCAAGGGGTATGACTAACAACTTCTACATCTCTCAACCCATTTCCAATGGTTCCTTGATGCAGGGATTAGATTACCTTCTTGCCATCACAGAGGACACAAATTTTTTGATTAATGCATTATAAAACTGACAATATATTCTCGGCAAGTGAAATCGCATCATAATTGGACTTAATTTCACCATTTGGAGGCAATTAAAGTGGGTAACAATAAAGGATTTGAATCAAACATAATTGAATTATATTGAAGTGGGTAACAATAAAGGATTTGAAGCAAAATTTTCCATAGATTGTTGGCAATGTGAAGCACATGTACTGGTCCTACTAACTTTAATAGTACTCATAAATGTAGTAATTTTTCATGGTCTCTTTAATGCTTTTTTAAATCTCCTAGATTATTTGTGGTTTTCTTTTTGAAATTTTTTAATTTAAAAAATGTAGAAAACAAACAATGGATCCAGGGGCATTATTTTTGCTATTAAGCTAAACTGTATTTAGAAAAAAGAATATTATCAATGATGATAATATATTATTGAACAAAATGTCATAATACAAGAGCAATCATTCTACTTCTTGGGTTGTAATATAATCAATAGTAAGTTTAAATGAATTAAGAGTAATGATAATACCCCATTTTAGCATTTATAAAATGAGTAATTCAACCTAAACATTTAGACTAGGGAAATGCCAATAGGAATTTTAGTAGATAGCATCACTCCCTTGCACAATAAAAATAATGAATGGCATACTTGTAGCATGTGCCAAAAGACATTGAAATCCATGAACTCCATGTACCACAAAATAAGAAAGAACTTAGTATTCAATTCATTGATGGATTCATGTCAAGGATTGTAAAGATTAATAAAAAAGACATGAAAAGTATATCTTCGATAGAACTATCTATTCGAAAATTCTGATGTTCACATGAGACCTTACTCTTATTAAATTTCTTTTTGAAAAATCTTTAAGTTCTAACTCAACTCTACCTAATAAATCTTCTAGTTCTTCAAGACACTGTAGGTGCAAATATATAAATTTAAACAAGCTACACCTTTGAATACCCATACTTAAGTTTATGTTTATGTTGTCAAAGTGTCTTCCATATATTTTAGTTACTTTCTCCATTTGGAAATACTCTTAAATGAATAAAGAATTATATTGATGTTTATACAGTATAACAATTCAATTAAAAGACTTTGACAATGAATGCTTAGAATCGTTGCAACATTGTCCTCTCAAAGCTTACAAATTAACGATCAGCTAATCTCAACCTCTTAAATATGCACATGCTATGGCTCTTGGTGTATTGAAAAGGTATCAAAGCAGAAATGTACTACCAAAAGAGACTTGAGAGGGCCCTTGATGGGCATGCTATGGCCATTCGTATATTGGAAAGCAATGAAAAGAGAAAATGACTCCAAAAAGGGGTTTTATTTTTGCTTTTATTGTGTGTCATATGGGCTTGAAGAGACGTCTAGAGTCTAGGTTCTTAAGAGACGTCTAGAGTCTAGGTTCTTGATATCTTAAGAGGGTGGGGAATAGATTTGGTGTAAAGAAATCATGCTTAGCGATCTTTTATAAATATTTAGACACTAAGCTCTTATGTCATTTATAGAAATTTACGAAAGTGTTTTCTTTTGGGATCTTATGTCAACGAGGAGCCGAGGAAGTAACCCTAGGAAATGCTAATAATACGATCTAAGTAGTGGCGTCATGGCTCGCGACTGTATTGGGTCCGGATGTATGTAAGCCTTGGTCCCTACCTCCTCACTTGCAGCTAACTTCGAAATGGCAACCTCAAACCAACATTCTCCCGATGACCACCCCAGCTCCTCTCCTTGTCCTCCTCTTTCATCTCCTCCTCTCGTTTCCTCCTCCGCTACGACGCCTCCTTATGAAGACCCTTCGCTGTCCTCCTCGTCGGCTCGCACTTTACAGTATATCAGTGACTTTCTCATGGAGGATGACGTTGGTGATCCCATGCAGCAATCCACCTTATCTCACGCCACTGCCCAGGGCTTCCTCGACATCTTGTCTGAGGACCCGGGCAACTCCGACGCCGGTCTGATAGGGGATGAAAATCCTTGGAGGCAGAGCACGCAGCTGGCCACCGCAGCCGACGCTGGAGCTCAACGTCCACAATCTGTGAATTGGCGCAGCTCTTCTGAAATGAATCTACAGAATGCAACTCCTTCTCAGCTTGACATAAGCGCCCAAAAACAAAATCTGCTGTATCCGGTTCTCATGCCCAAAATCGGTGAGCTAGGAAACACATTATGCGACTTCGACGTGAGTGTTCGTAATTCGGCTCGCAATAGCCTCGCGACGTCCAGCTACAACTATCCGGATACTGAAAAAGCCAAGTTGAGGTCTCTATCCGAAGGATTTGTTAGGAAGTCAAACTTCTCGAAGGATAAAATATTGTACAGGTCAGCTAGCTCTGAAGAAACTAGCAGACCTACGTCGTCTTCCCTGCTTTCGACGATTCAGAGCAGAGTGCAAATGCCATATTCATCTGGCGCGTTCACAGGTCCTGCGATTTCAGAGACTCAATTTCTGGATATCGAAAGCATGTTTCCTTGTTTGAGCAGAACCTTGCAGCCCTATCTGTATGCTAACTTGCCTCACACTCTTACAGAAGATGCGGCTGTAATTTCATCGTTGCCTCTGAGACAATGGAGTGTAGGTAAAGATCGTGATTCGAATCAAGCCCTGGGGCAGATTACGCCGGCGGCTCAAGGAGCAAAGGCTGATGCGGTAGACTTTCAAGCGCTTCTGCTGGAGAGCGCGCAAGCCGTAGCTACCAGCGACTCGAGGAAAGCTCAGACAATAATAGAAGTGATTCGGCGACATTCTATGCCAGCAGGCACCGCGTCGCAACGGCTGGCACATTACTTTGCCAACGCTCTCCAAGCCCGGCTCTCCGGCAACGGAGCGCGCTTGTTCACGATGATGTCTGACGATCGCCCATCAGCAGCGGAAATGCTGAGGGCCTACTATTCCTTCATGAAGGCGTGCCCATTGGTACAACTCACCAACAATTTCACAAATTCCAACATTTTGGAAGCAGCGGAAGGTGCTGGGCGGTTGCATATCGTGGACTTCGGCATTCTGTATGGGTTGCGTTGGCTAAGCCTCATGGGCGCTCTGGCAGACAGGAGCGGGGGACCGCCGCAATTGAGAATCACGGGAATAGACTTCCCGCTCATAGGAGGGCGGCCGGCAGCGAGGCTGGAAGACACGGGACGCCGATTGACGGAATACGCCCGGGCGTGCGGAATTGTGTTCGAGTACCAAGCAATGGTGGCGAGCAAGTGGGAAGAAGTGGAGCTGCGAGGGCGCAAAGCGGAGGGGGAGGTGCTGGTGGTGTGCTGCATGTACAGGCTACGGCATCTCATGGACGAGACGGTGATGGCGAGGAGTCCGAGGGAGGAGCTGCTAAGCAAAGTGAGGGAGATGAAACCAGAGGTGGTGGTGCAGGGGGTGGTGAGCGCGGGGTGCAGCGGGCCGTTCTTCGCGACGAGGTTCAAGGAGGCGCTGTTCTACTACGGGAGCATGTTCGACATGTTGGAGAAGACGATGGAGGATGAGAGGTCGAGGGGGGTGTGGGAGAGGGAGGTGTTGGGGAGGGAGCTGATGAGTATGGTGGCTTGCGAGGATGGGGAACGCCTGGAAAGGCCAGAGACCTTTCGTTATTGGCAGGAACGGATGCTCAGGGCCCAATTCCAGCATCTTCCCCTCCCTCCCCAGATTCTGGAGTCCACCTCGCTTTCCCTTCGCGCCTTCCATCCCCACTTCGCCATCCATCCTGTCGGCCTCTGGTTGGTCCTCAGTTGGAAAGGCCGCACCCTCTATGCCCTGTCCTCGTGGCACCCTTCTCCTCGATCGTCCCTCGCTCATTCAAAGTCCATGCCCTTGTCAAAGGCTTCGTAACCTCCGTATTTCTTTCTTCAAATAACCCCTAAACTAGCGGCGACTGATCCGCAATAGTTCATAGAGTTGATGGTAGTCCAAGAGTCAACAATGGCAGTCCAACAGCCCGCAGTAACTCTAAGAGTGCAAGGGTGGTAGTCCAAGAGCGTGTGGTAGTTCATGAACCCAATAGTCCAAGCCTGGTGGTAATCCAAGAGCTAGTGATAGTCTAAGAGTCCATGGGTGGCACGTGGCATGGCAAAATTCGTCTATGGTTAATAGGTAAAACATATATAGACTTCAAGGTTTTTTGCCCTCCTAAGGGTCTATGGGCTTTGGGTTGAAATTTTCTCGTACATCCATTGTCGGTGCCACATTTCTATTCCAATATTTCATCCACTTCATGGCCCAATATTTCTCAACCATTTTGCCTCGTGTATTCTTTTTTCTTGTCCACTTTATATTCTCAGTCCACCAACTCTTCATTTAAATGCTAATGCTCTATATGTTGTTCCATCCTTCGCTACTTGGTTGAGCATTTCTTTGAGGCTCCCATGCTTGTTCTTCTTTCCAAAGAAGCATTTACCAACACTTAATAACTTCTAGCACACAACCTTTACTATCTCATCAATATAGTATTTCAATGGATTCCATCAGATAATAGCCTTTATCCTTGCGATCTTTTGCCTCTTACCTACCTCATATTCAGGTGAATCTAAAAATGGTGTCTTACTAGACTCATATACAATGCCTACATCCACAATATAAGACCGTATTAGGAAAAGTGGGAAAATCTCATGAAAATGGAACTCTCCAAATTGGTTAAGGAGCAAGAAAATGTGTATGTTTTGTTCATTGGAGATTGGCTCATATGTTTCTTTTATGTTAGTGGCTTTTTGCATGTTTTTTTATGATTTTGGAATGTTTACAACCGAATTGGGCTGAAAGCATTTGTGTGCATTCAAATGAGCTGAGGCCGATTTGGTTTTGATGCTACTAACTTTTTTGAAACCTCTTATTATTAGTTTCCATGTTCATGATGTGCTACATGCACACAATGTGTATATTGCTCTAAGCATTTTCATTGACGTAGTTGATTAGAAAGTTTATTGTATATTAATTTTTTAAATCAAGATAACTAAAATAATTATTGTTAATTAAGATAAATTTTTTAATTATGCTAATTAATCATTATTTTTGTTAAATATAATAATATTATTAAAATTGCTCTCATAAAAGGAGACCAAGTTCTAATGAATAAGTACAAAAAAGTAGAATGCAAAGGTTAAGTCTAACAAACTTTCATGAACATGGATTGATTAATTTGAATATTAAAGAAAGTATACATCATTAAGAGCACACAATCCACCAGTTGGATTTTGCCGGTAGCCCAGCCTAGCGTAGGCAGTCGTATACATGATTTTCTAGCCATGATGTATGATTAGATGGTTGCCATGGGAGAATTTCTTGATCATCAAAGCCAAGATCATAATAATTCAATGGGATGAGGGGGGAGGAGCGGTGGTACATGCACCCAACTTGCTGGTAGCCTAGCCTAGCGTAGGCACTCATTTACATCATCGTCTAGCCATGACATGCGATTAGATGGTTGCCATGGGAGACTAGGGGTTCTCTCCCTCTTGTAGATATTCTCTTATGTAGACTCTTGAGTCCATCTCTCTCTAGTTCATTCTCTCTCTATGAGTAGTCTTGGAGCTTCCGCTCCCTCTTGTATGTATGAAACCTCTTCTTCTCCCTTGTGGTTGTAGTATTTTGAGTTGCATTGGAGTGGAGCCTCACTCTATTGACAATGAAGATCACTTCGTATTCCCTCTCTTGAGTCTCTCTTCCCTTTTCTTTTTTTCAAAGCCTTAAAAGTTCTTTCTATTCGACCGCTCATTGCACACACATGGTCCTTGTGGTTTCAAGATTGCATTTTGTGGTATTCTGACCTTACTTCTTTTATTTGGTACTTTTACAGTGCTCCAACTCCATACTATTGAATCCACATGCTCTAAATGGTTCCATAGAGGAAGATGTGATGTAGTACGATATGAGTATGATATGCAAATTGCTGGAAAAAAAGTGGCAATATATGGGGGATGAGGTACCACACAAACACCTTCATATAATTACTAGATCTCTCTTCTCTTGTCTTATTACACCATAGTAATGGTCCTCTAGGTTTTCCAAACCCATAGTCTCAGCATCTTCTATATCCACTCCATCATCATCCAAGCTATCTTTCCATTGGCTCTTTGGCCAGAAGTCATGACTAAGTTCCTCATGCTATAGAGTGGGCTTCTCCATGCTAGAAATCAATGTCTCCCAATATTGAATTATAGGTGCTATCCAACTTGAGTATGAATCCCCACCTATGTTGTTACCAAGATGAGACTTCCAACACTCCACATGCTTCTTGAATCCCAAAGTTATGACATCTTTATCATTCAATTATGTGCTTAGAGGAGCAACATAAAGAATTCCTAATGGTAACATTGCTCTACCGTCTGCATCACGTTTTCGTAATTGAATACCTTCTAGTGGCTTCCATTGACCTGATTTTGGATGCATCATATACTGGAACATTGGATCACCATCACGCATGAAAAAACCAAATTGCAATGGTTTTGAATGACCCGCTAATTCTTATTTTCCTTCGCACAAGTATCCCTTTATAAATCTTTTGAAATCACGAACCTCTTGAGTTACAAACAGAGATGGACGAGAGTTTTGAAATTCATTAAAGGAGCGCATCAAATGAGGAAATGTGAAAGTACAGCTGGTTCTTAGTTTCTCTGAAAATCTACTAAACAATTCATCGATATGCTCATGTGTGGGTCCCACCATCAAGAACCCTAGTTGGATCATTTGAAAGACTCCGTATGCAACAAGTAACAATAAGAATGCAAACAAGTATCTATTTTTATTCTCAAAACCATAGTTGCCTACCTGTAAGAGCAATACTTGAGGAAGTTTCTTGTACTCTCTACTCGAAGAAGTTCCCCATGAACTTGTTGTGGCCTAAATGTCATATTTATTTTCTTCTCCTTTTGAAAGTCCACCTTCCCACATGTGGTGATCTAATGCATCCCTTGACATCAATGCAGAGAATAAATCTTGCCTTCCAATACCATGCTTAGTAGAAAGATCACCATACATTTGCTTGTCTAGCCTCTCAAGGTTTTTCAAACATAATGACAATGAACCAATAGTGAAATTAGGGTCATTCTTCCAATACTGCAAAGAGAAGTTTCCATATGCCAATTACCCATGCCCATGAGTGAGCATCCTTGTTAAGGCTATAGGAAGTTGCATTATATGATTCAATGATTTTGGTATAGGTTGTAGCCTTGGAATGCAAGTCTTCATTTGATCCATCTTATCATGAATGATGCAAAGATTTTGCTTTGGGTCCAACTCCAAAGACAACCTCCTTGCATAATATAGGCTTCTCCAAGACTTTTGTTGCAAACTATGTGCTTGTCTCTTGAGTAGTAGCTTTTCCCTCTCGCTTTCTATCTTTGTTCTTTCTAGCTTCATCTTAAGTGTAGAGCAAAATGTCACAGTTGGAGAATGTACTTGTTTTTTATAGACCAACTTGTTTGAATATTGTGTTCCATAACCTGCTAAACGTTGACTTTGAAAAAGGCTTGTACATTAACCCCTCCATTGTTTTGTTGACTTCTCACAAAATATCCACTTGCTTGTACATTGATGGGATGACCATTTGTGTCTTACGTTCCCCTGTCATCATTGTCATGCGACTTTTATGGGGCATTTTCTCTACATTATCCTCAACAAATTGTTGAATCATAGCTTTTCCAACCTCCACATGCCTTAATCGATTTCACATTATATCAATGTTTCCATGCATAGCTTTTCACACTCCAAGATCACATTACTTCTTAAATACATGTAGAAAGTTGTCTTTGGAATTCCCTGTATCATGTACCAAACTTTGCAACAAACATGTATTTGTATTTCCTATGAAGAATGTCAATCCATTAGTATGGCTCCCAACCCTCGCAGATGTTGTCAGGTTGCTGGAAATGTGATTCACATGATCAGCAAAAGATTGGCCCTAGTATTCTTGTCGGACATTCAATACCACTTCCCGATCAGCAACTTGACAATGCCTTTTACAACAATCAATACTTGCAACCCTTTGGATAACAGATTTGGCTCTGTATGAGTGTTTATGAAGCCCGATGTATCTTCTGATACCACGCACGAGGTGCTTGCTTCAGCCCATATAGAGCCTTCCTGAGCTTGCATACCTTATGCTCTTGTCCCTTCACCTCAAAACCTTGGGGCTGATGTACATAGACCTCCTCTTTAAGATCTCCATTGAGGAAAGCGGTCTTGACATCCATCTGGTACACTAACCAACCATAAAATGCAGCAAGAGAGATGACGGAACAAATGGTGGTCATCTTGGCCACTGGAGCAAATGTCTCCTCATAATCTATCCCCTCCTCTTGTGCATACCCCTTGGCAACCAAACGGGCTTTGTATTTCTCAACTGTGCCATCTGAATGGTATTTCACCTTATAAATCCATTTCGTGCTAACCACATTTTTCCCAATGGGTGCATCAACCAAGTCCCATGTGGCATTCTTCTCAATGGATATCTCAACTTCCATAGCTTTCTGCCATGCCGGATTATGCTGAGCATTCTTGAAGCTCTGAGGCTCATTTTCAGCTTCCATCACTAAGGTCATCAAAGCAAAATTGATCTTTTGCTAATTTTTCTGAGTGTTGGCCCTAGTTTTTCCCAAAGTAGGCTGATCCTTAGCATCTTGAATGGTCAACCTTGCCCAACGTGGAATAGATTTCTCTGTTGTACCACTCGGAGCTGCATCAACATCTTTAGTGGCCTCACAACATTGATAATGCCTCCAAACATGAGGCTGTCTATTCTCATTAATTGGCTGCAAATCTGCAACATTTGAGGGAGAGCCATCCTCAACATGTGGCAAGCCATCTAAACTATGAGAAGTAGAAGGGGAAGCATCAGGAGACTCCATCTCATCATCCTCAAACTGGATGATGTCCAAAGAGGTGTCATCATATGGTGGCAAGTCTGCACTAGCAGGCTGCATGCACTCATTCTCAGCAAAGAGAACAGCTCTGCTGATTATTACCTTCCTAGTAGCGAGACTATAAAGCCTAATCCCCTGCTTTCATTGGACACTCTTGTCATCAAGCTTTGTCCAATGTGCATCTGGAACCAAAGCATATGCCACTAAACTAAAAATTTTGAAATGGCTAACCTTTGGCTTAAAGCCATACAAAGCCTCAAATGGAGTCACATTAACCAAAGCTTTGGTAGGGCATCTGTTCTGAATATAAGTGGCTGTCACAATTGCTTCTCCCTAAAAAGCCTTTGAGACTCTTTTGAATTTTAGCATGCATCTCGTCATTTCCATGAGAGTACAATTCTTCCTCTCCAGGGAGTGGATTCTGCTATGGTGTGTAAGGGCATGTCAAGTGATGTTTAATCCCATGCTGCTTCAAAAATCCCTGGAATGCATGTGACATGTACTCTTCCCCCCTATCTGAGTTGAGTGTTCCAATTCTAGAATTGGTTTGGTTCTCAGCCATAGCTTTGAACTCCTGAAACCAATAGAACACCTCAGATTTTTCCTTCATGAGAAAAAGCCATGTGAATCTGGAGAAGTCATCTATAAAGGTCACAAAGTACCTTGCTTCTCTATGCGTGGGAATAGTCATGGGGCCACATACATCACTGTGCACTATCTGCAACACTCTGGTTGCCTTGACCCAAGTCTTGCCTTGTTTACTAAATGGCAAGTGATGCAATTTGCCAAGTGCACACCCCTCACACACTTCATTTGCTGGTTGCTGTAATTTTGGCATTCCTTGAGTCATATTATTGTTGTACAAGTAGGACAATGCCCTGTGATGGACATGTCCAAACCTGGCATGCCATAAATCAGCTTGGGAAGTGCTTGCTACAGCCAATACCTTTTGATCATAAGGCTGAGCATCAAGCTTGTATAAGCCTCTGTCATATGTGCATGTTGCTACAACCTCATACCCTTTCTTTGGATCCTTGATCCTGCAGTGGTTATCCTAAAATTCGACCAACATATGTTGATCATGGGCAATGTTTGAAACTGAAATCAAATTTTGCCTCAAATCTAGAACATACCAAACATCTTGGATATACTTAACTTTCCCATTATCAAGCTGAATAGGAATGTGCCCACCATCTCCGATGATGTCTTGAGAAGCATCATTAGCACACGTAACCTGCCTGCCATGAACAAGTGTGATGCGCTCAAACCACTCCTAGCGAGGAGTCATGTGCTTAGTAGCACCACTGTCAATATACCATGTATCACTTGCAACAAGGGAAGCATCCCCTGATTGATTTTTAGCATTCAAATCCCCCTTGGCATCCATCTTCTCATTAAATGCAACAAACACAAAATCTCTATCACCTTGGGCAAGATGAGCTTCACCATGTGCATCTAAAGCATGAGTTTCAGTGGGGGCAACAAAATTACTACTAGAGTTGTCCCTTTGCCTCTTCTTTTCATTGGCAATCCTTTTCTGACACTCTGCGATGTAATGCCCTGGCTTCTTGCAATAATTGCATTTGCCCTTTTTCTGATTTTTGCTTGAACTGCATGCATTTCCCTCCTTGGGCTGAGTTGTATGGCTGTGTTTTGGCTCAAACTTTTTTTGAAATTTGCCTTTTCCACCCATGGCAAGTGCTTGCTCACCCTGACGAGAGGCTTTGGCAAAATTTGAGCATCTCTCCTCTTCTTGCAACAAAAGCCCAACTAACTCATTGAACGAGAGTGGGGCTACCCTGAGAACAATGGTCATGAAGTGACAAATGTGCCATATGAGGGCGCTAAGCTATTGAGAGTAATAGAGACGAGCTTCTTGTCTTCTATTTCCTCATCAATACTTGCGAGCTGATCACATAGATTAGTGATCCTGGCAATATGATCAGTGATGGCCTGGCCTTCCTGCATCTCGAGATCCTTGAGCTAATTTGTCAAGGCAATGGCCCTTGCCTCATTCTTAACATGATACATGTTTGCCAATCTTTCCCATGTTGCCTTTGCATCCTTGCATGACTTCATAGTCGTCATAATGTGCCTCTTCACATTTGTGGCAATCAAAAACATTGCTTGGGCACTGTAGCAGTCAAACTTCTTCTGCTCCTCCGTCGATGCTATGGGACTAGCAGGAGGGACTGTAGCAGTCTGTTGTTTGCCTATAGTCTGTGACCCAAAGAAGCTATGCTGGATCTAGATGAGCCTGCTAGCCTCACCTCATCCCCACTAATAATATCCCACAAGCTCAAGATGTTCTTAAGCATGAATGACCACAAGGCATAGTTTGGTCCATCCAGCTTGTCACCCTTGGACAAATTGCCAAAACTGTCTGAAAGAGTTGACATGATGCAAAATGGGATACCCACAAACTGCAATGTACCTGCAAAGAACTGCAAGTCCCAAAAGTGCAACTAGTTGCAAATGTGCCTGCAAATCCCAAACTAATACTTGCTGCAAATGCAAAGTACAACTGGCTGCTCTGAAATGCCACTGACTGCACAATGCAATCACTGTAAAAATGGCATCAACCAATCACTGCACTCTGCTACAATCTAAAGTGCAATCCCAAACTGAAAATGCACAACCCATATCTGAAAGAGTGCACCCACGAGTGCTCAAATGCATCCAACAGAGCTCAAAAGCATCCACAACTCTAAAGTAACTGCAAATGCGCCCAACAATGCAGAGTACCTGCAAATGCGCCTGAGAATGCAAGAGTATGGGCTGCAAAAACAGTCCCAAAGTGAAATACACAGCTCAAAACACTTACTGAAAGTGCACCTTGGCCCAAAACACTTGCAAAACAGTCCACTGACTGTGTGGGCAAGCTGGAGATGACAAAGGAGCTGAAGTGAGTTGTTTGGAGCTGAATGAAGCTGTCAGGAGTACTTCTAAACACAATACATGTGTAGAGAAGAGCCTGGAGAAGTATGGAGATGCTTAGAGCTGATGGAACACACCCGGGAGAGACTGGAGCTAAAAAAGGTTCAGATCTGAGTAGGAACGTCCAAAAATAGTCAAAAACTACTCAAATCACCTTCTAACAAGTCGTACGGGCTCGAAATCAGGTTCTGACAAGTCCTACGAACTCGCGGCACTATCATGCAACTGTACGGACAAATCCGTACGGACTATACGGACGGAAAAAAACCCCCAAAAAAATTTTCACCTGAAATGGTGCGAGACAGATTTGTTTATATGCAAGCAACTCTGAAATTTCAAAAAACATCGAAATCGAACCTCGAAAGGTCAAGAAACAGCCGCTGGACTGTTGGAGCTACCTCAAACGAAAGCTGGAGAGCTGAATGTGAGAACCAGGAATGCATACTGGAGCACCAAGCTTACGGGAGTCTAGAAGCAAGCGGGGGAATGGGCTCTAGAGACGGAAGCGCTCTGATACCAAATGTAGGAACAAAGTGGAGATAGGTTGTGAACACAAGTGAGCAAGAGTGCACACACAAGAAAGCTCCAATAGAAATGTTCAAATGAAACAATACAAGTACTTGGTATATATAGTACCCAAGTACTATTGGTCAACCATACGGTTGACTTTATGCCTACAACACCATATCTTTGTAATCTCTTATAGTATAAGTGATATATATATAATATATGTTTCATCACTCCTAAATAACGAAGCATTAGAAAACGTGTTAACATTTTATAACCAAAGAAATGAATTACATTGAAACCAAAAAAGGTTACATTACTTATACATATGTATGTTTATGTATATACACAAATATAAAAGAGTATACGTATGTATGTGTAAGTATATACACAAATAAGTATATAAGATGTATACTTATATATATATATATATATATATAGTGAACCAAGAAGTCCAAGAACCAAAAAGTGGCTTCAAGAATAACTATCAGTAGAAGAAAAATGAGGAGAATAAGAATTAACCAATGGATAATAAGCTACAAAAAGACAGTCAACCATAATGCTGACTAATACAAGGACCTTAAAAAGGTTAATTATTCTTTAAGGGCTTCTTGAAGAGGTTTTTTGAAGCAAAACTGACAAAACGTGCCTGTTGGCAAGCACAGATCAAAGAACTCACAACTTCCATGGAAAAGAGACACGAACCCATCACAATCCAAAGCATGCGAGCCATGCCAAAAGTTGTTGAGCAGGGTGGAACGGAAAAAGAGGTGTGATGTTGTGATGCCTCTATCACGTAAGGCACATTATGATGCTTCTGTCATGGTTGCACAAGGGTCGTGATAAGGTAGAAAAGCTCAACCAAAGGGGAGGGTCGCCATATGGGTGCCACAGCAAGGTAGAGGTGCAAAGCCATCAAGGTGAGTGATCAGAAGTGACGCCCAAGAAGCAAGAGGATTTTGCAAGTGAGAAGGGAGGTGAGGCAATGGAGTGAGAACTTGGCATATTAGTTGTAGTGATGGCCTGTGGTGGATACCAATAGTTGTAGCACCAAGCTACATAAAAAACTTCAATAACAGGGTTCAAGCAGTCAAGAACGCAATGAAGCAGAAAGTGCGAGGAAGAGAGGCTCCACTGAAGAGCTAGTGCAACTAAAAAGAAAAGGAGAAGGCACGAAGGAAAACCTGAGAGAGAAGATCACCATGCAAGTGTGAGCAGGGAGATCACGAGACACCCAAAAGACAAAAAAAGAGAGAAAGAGATTGCGAAAGGAGCCGTATAGGAGACGCAAAATAGTGAGGCATTTAGGGTAGCGAATAAGGAGAGGAGTGAACATTTATAAGACTCGACTTTAAGAGTCATTTAAATAATCCTTTGCTTCATAACATGCAAGATCATGGGGTAAGAAGACAAATGTGGTTTAGTGATTAAATGAAGTAAAAAGTGGTTTAGAGGGGTTTAGTTAATTCAGGTTACGCTTTAGGGGGTCCTTAGGTTAAACTAAGGGTAGTATGTGAACAAGTGTCTATATATATATATATATATATATATATAGAGGTCGAGGTTGGGTTTTTGGAGGGGGATACGATTAACATTAAGTTTGATTTTGTAATCAATAAATCAAGGATAATAAATAAAGGGGGCTTAAAAGTGAGAGAGAGAAAAAAAGGGGGGGTTTAAATTGTAGATAAGATAACTTTATAATAATACAATTACAAACCTTTTTTTTTTAGAATTCTAAAAATCAAGAAAGAGTCACTCGGGGTTAAGGGTGAAAAGGCATGAAATCATGCACGAAGAGCTATTCATTTCCAATGGAAACATTGATTTTGTTTGTACTTGCAGTAATGGTGTCTATCATTAAGGGTATTACTTTTGCTTCAACATCCTTTTGGCATATTGAGTTATAAAGCATCATTCTCCAAGCTCTAGCTCATTTGTACTTTTGAGCTACATTCTGAGCAAACATGGTAAAAAGGCTTGCTCATAGGATTAAACTTGAATTCACCTTCAACTTACAAAAAAATAAGAATGATCTTAATAAAATTTGTTTTTTATATCTAAAATAGAACTGTATGTAACATGGAGAAGAACATACTTTGTTGTAAGAAGACTTTTGTTTTTTCCAATATCTTGCCACTTCCATCAATTCTTCTTGCAGTATAGCATCATTCAATGAGGCAAGAATACTAGATGTTCGAAACTGAATGGTTCTTTTGGTACTATATGTACTTACATATACATTCTTAAGAATGCACATAGGGAACTCCTTTGAATGCAACTCATCAACCATCCAATTTTTTTGTGCTTATGTCTCAGAGAAGAAGGTAATCTAGTATTTAAATAAGTAAAACAAAAAAGAGTTAGTATAATGTTGAAACTAGCTATAGAGCTAATTCATGAATATTTGAAATGAGCAAATTTAGTTGCCAATTCATTATCTGCGTTGCCCATGCCATTTGCAACTTGTAAATAGTACATGGTAGTTTTTTCAGTATCAAGCCTACCACCATCTTCTAAGATCACCATAGCAATAGTGCCTTCAGTTTCTTTACTCAATAATCTTGTGAATTCTTTTACAATGTTGTTTGGAAAGAACTTGATCTCAACTTCTTTAGGCTGTATGCTGTATATTTTTGTATGGTATGTAATTCGAAGGTTTTTCTCTGCATCCTCTTTTGTCATATGTTGATTTCTTATTCGAAATGGTAAAGTTTTCTATTCTTATGTAGTGATTTTTTTGTATATATTATTCAAATTTTGCTATTAGCTCTTTGTCAAGTTGCAGAGTAACTCTCACGAGTCCCTCTTCATCTATCAAATATGTGCAATATTCAAGTACGAAGTATTTCTATTGAAGTCAAATGTGCCATAGCGATTCAACACCAATCCTTCAAAAGCAACTCCTTGCATTCATTCTACAAGGTCTACAACTTTAACCACTTTGAGCGTGTTGTTATAAAGTCGATTTGTTGCCCCATCCTACAAAAATATTTAATTGTAAATTAATAAAAACTAATATTACATTGTTATAAATATTTTATTTATAGTTAGTTACAAAGAAATAACTAGAAAAATCTAACGCAAGCCAATATTTGGGAAGAGGAAAGGTTCGAGAGGAAAAGATCCGAAGGCTTACAGGATTTTGACAAAAAAATGATGGAAATCGACGAAGGACAGGGAGAGGAAGACTAAGGATTTCACACTAGATTCCCCTGCCCACCACTGAGTGCTCATAGAGGACATGATATGGGAAATGACTATGATGATGACATGGTATCAGAAGACAGAATTGATGGCCTAACCCGACAGATGATCCCATCCAAAATGGTCTTTTGATGTGACCTTTGAAGATGCATTTCCTAAACTCCCCGGAGAAAGAACTCTTGCAGCTAATCTTCACCAGTCGAGCCTGAAAAGGGGCTCAGGGACCCTCAGACAAGACAGACTGTCTCCCACTTTGAGTGAAAAGCCTCTATCATAGGAAAAGAATGGGGAGGGGTGGCACTACGGTATCTTACTCAGCGGCTGCTCAGAAAGCTAGAGGAGGGTTCCTTTCCCTCCCAACAAGAAAGGAGATTACTACTCACTTTGCCAGCTCAAGACAGACGAGGTCAAAGAAGGAGCTCTACCTCTGCCTCTGCCCCCAAGCCACAAGAAATCAGAGACCCCCAAAGCAGTTCATAGCCCTTTGAGCGCAACGAAGGAGGTGAAAGAGGAACCTTTGGAAGCCCTCAAGGAAGTAAAGAAGGAGATAGAGAAACTCCAAGAGCCAAAGCACACCGAAGCGAGAGCGACGGACCCCAAGGAGGAGAAGAAGAAGGAAACAAGGAGGCAAGAACGGAAGAGAGAGAGAGAGAAACAGAGAGCCACACAAGTTTTGGTGGGTGCAGAACACCCTAATCTTCTTTTTCATTCATTTATATATGTGTTTGAGTATTGTACATAACCGGGGTAAAGGCACAGTGACATTTAACCCCCACAACCTCCCACTTAAAGGACAATGTGCCTTTAAGGGAGAACAACCAGTGAGCATACTATCCAATGCCCATCAATACACGACAATACTCAAACCGCTGACTAGGTAGACTCTTCGTCAACATATCTGCAGGGTTATCATCTGTATGAACCTTGACAAGCTCTATGCACTTGTCCTCAAGTACCTCCCTGATGAAATGGTACCTGACCTCAATGTGTTTGGTCTTTGCATGAAAGACCAGATTCCGTGCTAATTTAATAGCACTCATGGAATCACTATGCAATGTCGGTACACCTATATGAATCCCCAAATCTCCCACTAGCCGATCAAGCCATATAGCCTCCTTGCAATCCTCTATGGCTGCAACATACTCAGCCTCTGTGGTAGACAAAGCAATGCACTTCTGTGCGCGAGACATCCACGACACTGCACCACCTGCAAAGGTGAACACATAACCAGAAGTGGATCTCCTACCATCCACATGCCCTGCATAGTCTGAATCTGTGTACCCAAGTACACGCATGTCTCCTCTACCAAAGAAGATGCACATCTCCTTGGTACCCTTCATGTACCTCATGATGCACTTAACTGCCTCCCAATGCCTCTTTCCTAGATTAGCCATATACCGGCTAACAACTCCCACTGCAAATGCAATGTCTGGTCTAGTAGCTATCATAGCATACATAAGACTCCCAACTGCTGATGCATAAGGAACCTTGGCCATCATGGCCCTTTCCTCATCTGATTTGGGACTGTCTGTATGACTCAGTTTCACATATGGAGGCAATGGAGTACTCACTGCCTTCCCTCCCTCTATATTGAAACACTGCAATACTCTTGTAATATACTCTTTTTGTGAAAGCCAAAGGAGTTTCCTACTCCGATCACGCGTGATGCGCATACCAAGAATATGACTTGCAAGTCCCAAATCCTTCATATCAAAGGCCTCATGCAACTTGGCCTTTAATGCATCTAGCTCATAAGTATTCTTGCTAGCCAATAGCATATCATCCACATATAGTGCCAAGATTATCAGGCTATTATCCTTAGCCCTTTTAGTGTAGAGGTAGTGATCAATTTCACTCCTTCTAAAACCCTCGGACCGAATGAAAGCATCAAACTTCTAATACCATTCTCTAGGCGCTTGCTTAAGACCATAGAGACTCTTCTTCAGCTTGCAAACTAAATGCTCTTTGCCCTTTTCTTCAAAGCCTTCCGGCTGCACCATGTAAATTTCCTCATGCAAATCCCCATGCAAGAAAGCTGTCTTGACATCCATCTGCATAAGCTCCATATCCTCTGATGCCACTAGTCCAAGCATGCATCTAAGTGTGGTCATCTTCACAACCGGAGAGAATATCTCATCAAAGTCCACACCCTTCTCTTGCTTGAACCCTTTAGCGACCAAACGAGCCTTGTACCTAGGCACATCATCACCTGTGACCTTCATCTTGTAGACCCATTTACATGGCAATGCTTTCTTTCCATGTGGCAAAGAAACCAAGTCTCAAGTCTTATTGTTCATAAGTGAACTCATCTCTGATTGCATAGCATACTCCCACTTGCGTTGATCCTCGCGCATCATAGCCTCTCTGTAGCAAGAAGGCTCCCCACAATCAGTAAGCATCACATAGTCTACCCCTGGAACAAACCTATCAGGCGGTCTAAACACTCTAGATGATCTTCTCAAGGGCATTTCAGCTTGTTGTCCCACCTGCATAAATATCAGCCACATTTGGCTCATCATTTCCACCAATAGATGATCCATCATCTACCCTTGATTGAATACCTGTGGGAGTACTTGGTGGTACCATTTCTTGCACATTTGGTGCATGGACAGCTTGTTGTCTATCAACATATGCAGGTGGATTCACATCCTGGAAAGTGATTCTCCTCATTTCCACATCCCTCATGGGTGCCTTATGCATCTTCTTCTCATTGAAGACTACATCATGGCTGCATATGATCTTCTTTGCTTCTGGATCCTAGAGACGATAGCCCATCTCTCCACTTTCACCATAACCCAAAAAGATGCATTTCCTAGACTTAGAATCTAGCTTCTTTCGAAGCTCTTTTGGCACATGTGCATATGCCTCACACCCAAATATATGCAAATGAGAGTAAGAGGGCTTCTTGCCACTCCATGCCTCTTCAGGAATACCACCATCCAAACTCTTACTAGGTGATCTATTGATCACATGCACTGCAGTCTTCATTGCCTCAGCCCAAAAACCACCAGAAAGACTTGCATTGGAAAGCATGCATTGCAACCTTTCTTGAATGGTACGGTTCATCTTTTCTGCAACTGGATTTTGCTCTGGAGTACGAGGGGATGTGAGCTCCCTCTTAATCACGTGTATCACAGAAATGCTGAAAGTCATGAGAGTGCTTCCACCTTTGACATGGAGCTTATCACATCTTTAATGATTTCACCAGCGCTAGGGCATAAATTTTTGCATGCGGTAGAAGATGTGAGCGCCTTGTACTGTGAGGACTTACCTGCTGAGAAATTGCATGATCACTGGTGAACTCTTGCTGAGTATCTGCATCTATGGTAAAATATGGAGTCGGATCCATGCGTGAAGGTGATGGCTATACATCACTGAAATTAGACTGAGCTGATGTAGATGAGATTTCCTCGTACTAAGGACTTACTATGAAATATTCCTCATGCTGAGGGCTCACTGACCTCACAAAAGACCTTGAACGCATTATAGTAATATTATGTAGAAGCTATGTATGTCAATATATGTAAGAAGAAGCTATTAGAACCTCACAAAAAATCTTGCACATATTATAATAATACTATATAGAGACAATGCATGCATATAAATTCTACTAAAATTGCTATAGCATAAACTACTGAAATAACTAATAGAAAAATTACTCTAGCATAAAAAGCTAATAGAAGAAATATCTAAAATGATCCCACTACCCTACTGAAAAATAAAGTAAACATAGAAATGGCTGGAATTTTGTGCTTAGGTGGCACTATTGACATGTGGCAATCTTTTGACCCAAATTAGTTAACCTAAGTCTAGATTAGCTTAACCATGGTCCCACTTAACTATGCAATTCAACCTAGCCATAAACTGAACCTTGGGTGCTTTTAATAACCCTAGTCAATTCTTATCTACCACTTACCTGACCAAGCCTCTGAACCATAGGTTAACTTCACCTAACCCTAGTTAATGCTTATCTACCATGTGGCCTAAGGCTGGCATCGTTGATGCGAGCTCGTCGATTTTTGGAGAAGCTCTACGATTCTCCAAGCTCGTTGGATGCGGGATTCTCCAAGCGTAACAAGGGTATCCTCAAGAAACTTCTACGAGCTTGCCTGGATCTCTGGCTATGGCATCCACATGGTGATAGAGGCAAAAGATGATAACGTCTACGAGTTCCATAGGAGAAAGAGCGCGGACCTTACACTACCTCCTAAGAAGGAGCTTGGCAACTTGAAGCCTTAAAAGGAGCGAGAAAGGAGCTGTGAGGTTGCAATCGGCTGAAGTACGTTATCGATGGAGAGCCGTCTGTGGTCCTGGGTGCTGCGATTTCGTTGAAGGAGGTGCAATAGAGGCTGGAGTCACCTTAGGAGCTCATCGTGCCTTTGTTATTGGTATTTTGTCTTGCATGTCGCTGCTTCCAGAACTTGGGAGGACTGCGTTGTAGCTGAGGACTGTAGAGCCGAGTCACAGGTTGAAGGTAGTCATTTGATGTCGATGGGGATCAAGCTCCAATGCTCATAATTTCTTGTAATTGACAAGGATGCCTTCTACAGTTGTAGTTTTCTCAGTGCGCAGGACACTTTGACGACAAAGGCAGGCACTACTTCGAGAACTGCTATGTTGCTGCTAACCATGGAGTAGCTGTAAATGAAGATGCTAGATGTTTGGCTTTGTTTGGAGCATATTGTGGCTATAGGAGTTGAGCACTGAGTCATGCAGGCTATCGTTGGAGGAGTCCGTGATGCAAGAGCCTGTCATATGAATAGTTCGAGCTGTTGGCTACATAGGAGAGTGAGAGCCAGCTGTGGATCCTAGACTCTGTTGTGAGTGCAGGCTGTGGGAAGCCTGGCTCAGCGTCAAATGTTGGCAACCCATTTCCAGGTAGCCTTTTAAAGCGGGGCATTTTCGTGGAGCATTGTAGTTGGAAGCTTGCTGATTGGAGAGGTCTCGCATCATTAGCAGAGAGTTTTCTGCAGAGATAGACTTATTGGAGGTGACGTAGAAGACGTTGGGCCATTACGAGATGTAGTTGTAGGAGCCACTAAGCTTGGTGGTTGGTTGGAAGCGTTGATGCTGTAGAAGGCTCATAGATGGCCATGGGCTTATAGATTATCTACGTGAGCTTTGAAAGCTAGAGTTGCAGTTACACGTGGGTCGCCTTGCCTCTGAGTTGCATGCTGCTTCTTCTACCTCTAGGAAGAAGAGTGGACGAAAACAGAAATCTCTAATGAATGGAAATGCATGACAGAGATTTCTCTTGGACTCTCAATCTAAACTATTCTAGGCTTAGCTAACCTGCTCTGATACCATGTTAAAGTGCAGATCGTACTAGCCTAGTGCACACAAGATCAGCGGAAGGACTAAGGAGGCTCAAACCACACTAAGTAAGACATGAGAGGGAGATAGCAAATCTATCTCTCTTGCAATAGGTGTATTCAACAATACATGATAGGCTTCTTATATAGAGAGAGCCTTTAGAATAGTCAAACCATGTGGGATCCTCTCATCCACATCTCTCCTTGTGGATATCCTCAATCCACATCTCCACATCTTGTAGTCCACATCTTAGGGTGGCTACTTTAATTCTTTCCTATACCATACCTTAGCCTTTAATTATGTGCTCATGGCACCACAACTCTCAACACTCTTGGAATGCACACTACATATCAACTCTTGGAAGCAATGCTAATAAACACACTAAGCCTTAGAATGTTAACAATATCCCATTGTGGAATAGAATGTACACACTAAGATATAATGTACATACTAAATATACCAACTCTTGGAATGCACACTAAGCGTTACAATGTTTACACTATTCCATTCTAGAATAACACTGAGATATATCTAGAACATTAAAGAATATGAAGTCAAAATGGAACAAAATAAACACACTAAGCATTTTAACTTTTGGAGTGTTTACATTATCCTATTATAGACTAAGCAATCTTAATATGTACATTGAAAATACAATAAATTTTGAATTATACATATTCATTTTACAGAGAGACAATACACTAAATACACTAAGTCTTACAATGTTTATACTATTCTAGTATGAAATATAATATAACATTCAATATTACACTAGAATAGTGTGATATTGCATGTCTACATTATATACCATACTGAGAAAAAACTTAGTTCAAAGGTCACGCCATACAAAATGAAACAGTAATAAAATATATAATTTTCATATTATCTTTTAAAAAGACATAATTTACACATAAAGGTAATTCATTCTCTCTCTCTCTCTCTCTCTCTCTCTCACACACACACACACACACAAAGTTAAAGTACTCTCTCTACCCATAATTTTGAAAGAGTGAACTCGAAAGTGCATTCTAAATCTCAAGAGAAAAGTTCAATAATGGGACTCTTTCTTAAGTGAGTTCAAAGACATAAAATAAAGTTAGATGCTTTTCAAGAAGAAATAGAAAAATATGCTATAAAAAATGAAATCTCAAGGGAAAAGTAAAATAATGGGGCTCTTTCTTAGGTAAGATTAAAAGCATGAGCAAAGTTTTAACACTTTTCAAAAAGAAATAGTAAAGTATGCTAAAAAAAATGAGACCATTAAAAACTACATACTCCATATTTTATTTGTTCAAAAGGACTTAATTTACACAAAGCATAGGAATATATACACATCTTTCTTTAAAAAGAAGTAGCAAATGGAAAATAAATGGAGCAGAGGAAATGCTTGCATACCTGGTAAGAGAAGTAGGCTTAAAGGGAAGATACACTCTCAAAGCAAGTACTGGAGCTTAGACCAACCTAACACAAACAAGTCCATGTAATTTCATCATCAAAATAACCATTGCACAACAAAGAGTAAATTAAATCTCTCTCTCTCTCTCTCTCTCTCTGTGTGGCATAAAGGTAAAGTACTTTCTCCACCCATAATTTTGAAAGAGTGAACTAGGTAGTGCGTTCTAAATCTCAAGAGAAAAGTTCAATAATGGGGCTCTTTCTATATTTTATTTGTTCAAAAGGATTGCACATAGCACAAGAATATGTACACATCTTCATTTAAAAAGAAGCAGCAAATGAAAAATAAATGGAGTAGAGGAAATGCCCGCATACCTAGTAAGAGAAGTAGGCTTAAGGGAAGATACACTCTCGAAGCATTGCACAACATAGAGTGAATTAAAAATCTGTCTCTCTCTCTCTCTCTCTCTCTCTCTCTCTCTCTCTCTCTCTCTCTCTCTCTCTCTCTCTCTCTCTCTCTCTCTCCCTTCACTTTGTTTTGTTAAGTCAAAAGCAGCGCGATAAAACTAAGAGCATAGGTTTCATAGCCTACAAGCCCTAAGAATTTGGTAGCCTAATTCAAGATGTAACTCTAAACAGAGTAATGCTGAAGCAAATTTACACGCTATTGGGACGGTTGAGTAGGAAGACTCTTAAAAAAGAAAAAAGGAAAATAAATGTTGTGTCTGATGCTTCATCCCAAATTGAAGCATGAAGAGAAGTTCACATACTTGTCAATCCTATCTCTTAGCTTGAGAAGAAAGCTTCGTTGTCTTCCTATGTGACGTGTAGTATCTTTTCGATCAAATGTTGTCTCTCGGCAAACTGAAGGTTTGTAATGCCAAACTCCTCATGGATTACGTTGCCATTGTCTCCGATGGTTTTGAGAATGCCTTTTCTCAGCCGATCGAATATGGGGAGCCTTTCCAAGGCAGCCCATTTGAGATCTTCTTTGTCATCCATATCTTAATGACCAGTAGACGACCGCAAGAAGACATTAGCAACTAGCTGTAGCTACTGCGAATCCAGAATCTTGGAGGCAAAGTGCAGCTGAGCGAGATATAGATCTTGAAGAAACACACAGAGGAAGATCTGATGGAGTGAGGGTTGCATAGCGCGTGGATAAGATTGATATCCAATATAGTAGAGTGGAAGAGGTTACCAGGACATGAACAATCACAATAGCCAGAAAGCTACTAGCAACGTAACAAAGAACTACTGAAACCGTCTCGTCGCATAAATATAAGTGCACACACAAATCAAAAGGCATGGACATGAAAGACTCTGAACTGCCGTGGTTACTTTATTTGGCAAGAGATGGAGCAACAGAGATTTATTCTCAAACAGAGGAGTGCAAATGAAATTATGATGCATGCAGACACTAGCGAGAGGTTCAAGCCATGCTAGGTTCTTCTAAGCATTCTACAAATTCTACCAAAACAATGAGTACCTGAAGCAAAAGTATGAAATATGGAGTAGCCTTAACATGAACAAAAGAAATCCCCATGCTAATGAAATGAAGCACAGTCAAGAGCAATGGCAGGAGCACGAACAATAGTAAACAAGAACACCACAACCAAAACAAGAATACCTTGGAATGCAAAAGGTAGCCATAGGAGGAAAGAATGAAATGAAAGCACGACTTCAAGTAAAGTGAACACTCAGAAGATACATAGCTGCCAGGTGTCTCCTAACTCGAATTCAAAGGACATCTGAATCGATGCTATAACATGGCCCTTTTAGCGGCAGTGCTAACAAAGCTCTTAAAAAACTTCTTGAATCATCTAAAGATATCTTGCATATAAGATAAACACATATCTCTCCCCCTCATCTGCAATGTCTCTCCCTCCCTCCCTCCCTCCCTCCCACCTTCTCTCTCTCTCTCTCTCTCTCTCTCTCTCTCTCTCCCTCCCTTCCTCTCTCTCTCTCTCTCTCTCTCTCTCTCTCTCTCTCTCTCTTCCAACAAGCAGATCTTGCATGTGGGGGCTACCAGTAGGTTGCCCTAATACAAAGGAATTAAAAGAAGATAAAGATCACTTCAACAACATAAACAGGCATAATGAAAACGTCTTAAATATTGCAAATGGAGAAGAGTATACTATTAGAGTTATTGACCACTTCATTTGCAAAAGCATTAAATTCCTCAACGATCCAAGAGTGACAAATGGACTCAACACAATAATAGAATAAAAAAGGACATGTTAGTAGAATGGTCTCGTGACAAATGGACTCCACACAATAATATTCGACTATTAGTATTATAAGGATGAAAAATCTAAACCAAGGTGTTTAAACGAAAGTAGCGACGCGATGGCTGTGTGGGAAGGTTCTAGATTCCTCGTGAAACGCCATGCCTCCCTTATATCTTCCCTCCCTTCCTCCATTTCAGGTGCCTCTCTCCCTCTCTCTCTCTCTCTCTCTCTCTCACTCTATGCCCCGTTGTCTCCCTCCCTCCCCCCCGCCCTCGCTCTCCCTTCATCTGACACCTCTGCGTCGGCTGCCTCCCTCTCCCTTGCTGCACCTCTCTCTCTCTCTCTTTCTCGGGCTCACCCAGCGTCATCTCCTGCCTTTGAACCGCCTCAGCTGATAAATTAAGCTTAATTTATCATGAAAACAATGCAAACATCATGAAATTAATTGAATAGGTGTCCCTCTCTCGTTGGTATCGCTCAAGATGCAGCAGGCACTTGAAGGAATTATGTGAATTTTGTCCTCAAAATTAGCTCTTATTTGGGAGTAGTTTCGGGTTCCATTGGATTGGTTTTTGAGGACATATGAATTTGTGAAGTGAGCAAAGCAGGAACAAGAATGCTTATACTGGAGTGATCACTCCATTGCATACCTGTACATATAAATGGTCTACTAGTATTATTTTTCAAAAGCATGGCCATAGAGGGATTGTCACCTTGTTTTTAAAAGCATGGCATGCGTCGTACTATAGGAAATCAAACTGAATTGATACATGGAAACTGGTGTAGCAAGGGCCTGTTTCCACAGGCACTAGATGTGGTGGCCGACCGGGCACCCTGTGAGGGGGGTGGCAGGAGGATGGCATTTTGGCCATCAAGCCACTAGGGGCCACATGCCGCAGGGTTGAAACCAAATTTACAATGCACAGGAGGTTGGTTGGCTCCACGTCATGCAACACCCGGTGGCCAACAATGTGTTGTGGACCGAATGAGCACCTACGGTAGCAACTAGGTGTGCGCATCGGGGCTGCATGGGAACAGGTCCCAAGTGCTTAGTGGATATGCTATGGCACGCGTAAGCAGGTCCCAAGTGCTTAGTGGATATGCTATGGCACGCGTAAGCAGTGCTACACACGTGCCTCTTTGCTCTATCAACACTCAGAGAGCGAGCCTACGTGCTGCCTATATGCAGCAGCTATGGAGCCTGCTGAGATTGGCATTGTTCTCGCCACAGCCTCCGACCTCCTTGCCAAGATCAACGATGCCATCCTCAGAACCTCTGCTCGTGATGAGCAGGCGGAAGAACAAGCCGCAGATGCACCACAGATTTCTTCCAACCATTCCTTTGGCGATGAAGTGATCGACTTGTTTGCGAAGCACGACTCCCCACATGTACAGAAATTGAGAGCCGTTCGAGACGCTTTGCTGGCTCTTGGAGATCATCTCGACTCCTTGCAGGTGAATCGAGCTTTCTATGTTTTGCTTCTAACTTCAGCTGTGCATTGTACACTGAAAGCATTTCCTCCCAATGCGCCTTACTGCCACTTGTAGCTCTCTGTCTGAACTGCGTGAAGTCCGTGAACCCGACGGATACGTGAATTTCTGCGATTAAGAACGCATTGTAATGAGACCGTTGAACCAAGTCTCTGATCACGTTTGTGTCTTTTGCGCCTCTCCTTGCTCTGATTATGGGGGTTGTATCTTGTGTTCTTATTCTGGTGGGTTGCCTCTCTCGTTATAACCTTCACACCCGTACCATACCAAACTTTCGAGCAGGCAGTGACTTTGCCTCAGAGTTGTAAGGCTGAACATGCAATCATAGGACGTCCAATTCAGGCATCGACATTCTCCATCTCTGAGAAGAACTTTAGATCTGACGACGGACTATGTCCAGCCCATGTCATGTAAATGAACATTAGACATGAAGGACACGATCCTTCTTAGACATTGTTAAATGATGAAGTGCCAGCGGCATAAACAACGCTCTGCACTTCGAGGATGGCCGTTACTTGTACAATTGAAGTGCGTTTTAGCATTGCATCTTTGGCTATGCTGTCATGCTGAACTGAAAATCATGCTCATTGTAGCTTTTGTATCTAGGCCCAAATGACTCCAAAGTTTTAGTGCTTCCTAGACATTCCATGGATCTTGAAGTCTCACATGTGACTGTTAGAAAATAAAAGGCTTCAACCTTTGGATGTATGGGTGTAATTTTCCTCTTCCCTTGACATTCATGAGGCCAAGTGTAAGCATAACCGTCAAAGTGCATGTTGGCATCTTGCCGTCATCTGAAGTAGTCTTTTAATCCAACTTTACGATTCCCGATGGACTGTTCAAGTGTCCAACATCTTAGGGTCTTTTATTAGCTTCCCATGCCAATGCGTTAAATGATAAGAGAGGCAAGTTTAATTCCAAGAGTGAGAAGTGTGCTATGGTTGGGTATGCAGAGGAACATAAAGCCTATAACTTGCACAATCTTGCAACTCACAAAATGGTTGCTTCGCATGATGCAGTGTTTGATAAGGAAGTAAAGCAAGGTACTTGCCTAGATGGTTATGAGGAATTAGATGGAAGAACAGACAAGCAAATAGTTGACAATGTTAGTGATGCAGAGTTGCAGAATCCGTGGAATGTGGAATATTTGATGACATGCTAGCTAGTGTGAGCAGCAGCAATCAATAGATTGGGGGAGCATCCCTATACAATTGGCGCAATGTCGTGGGCAACATGACCAAGAAGCTACGCCATCCAAGTAAATGCCAAAGTGGTAAAGAAATTGGTGGATGAAGTAGAGGACATTATTAAGAACATGAAGCCTAGAAGATTGCAAGCAATCTTTAGGTGTGTGTGGCACAGGTCAAAGACCCTGTTGACTTCTGAAAAATGAGGCTCGGGAGTCAGTGGAACCACCCAAGGGAAAGAATGCCATTGGTTGCAAAAATGGGTCTACAAGGCACAAAGTTTATAGGAGTGTAGACAAATATAAGGCAAGATTAGTGGCAAAAGGATATGCCCAGTAAGAGGGCATTGACTATGAGGAGACTTGTACACCAATGTGAAGGATGAAAACAATCTGTTATATTCTCTCTCTTGCATGTAGTATGGGGTTACACTTGCACTAGATATCCATTAATAGAGAATTGGTATATGCGGTATCTAGAAGAATATGTGGAGGCAATTATTGTGCATATTGAAGAAAGCCCATGGCCTAGGTTTAATGCATATTTCAAGCAGCAAGGCTTCACAAAAATGAACTCGATTATGGAGTGTAGAGGTGAAGAGAAATGCAAATGCTCTTACAATTGTTGTGTTGCATGGATAGTCTCATCATACTAGATAGAACAAATAAGAGAAGGCATATTTTTTAGCCAAACAAGGTACATTGACTTCATATTGGAGCAATTCAGGATGCTGCATGCCATACCTCTTGAGTACAGTTGTTTAAATATGTAGAAGTTGAAAAGTTTTGCTTTTACAGATCCTACATTATACCGACAAAGAATTGGTAAGCTTACCTATTTGATGACATCAACATGGCATGGTATTTCCCATGCAAGAGGACTTGTGAGCAGGTGTATGGCAAAGCCGTGTGTCCAACATTGATGTGGAGTGAAGCGGATTTTCAGGTAAGTTAGTGGGACAGCCAACCATAGGTTGACATATTTGAAAGAGAGCTCTTATACAAAATCACAGCTTGAAGGGTTTTGTGATGCAGATTGGGAAGGTCGTCCTATTTTCAACATACACTTTCATGCCAAATTCTCAAGGTGTACCTTGGTCTAGCAAGAAGCAAGTAATCTTGGCATTGTCTACAATAGAGATGAGTACATTTCTCTTGCCCAATGTGAACTCTATACAAATCAGCTATCTTTGTGGCGCTGATAATGGAAGAAAAACAAGTGATAAAAATTGGCTATCGACGAGCCTATTCACAGAGAACCTAGTTCACTGCTCAGGGAATCTCTGAAAGGGGGTAGTAGCCAGGGTGGAGGGCTGTACAACCAGCAAATGCCTCGCTCGTAAAAATGTAAAAGAGACCTACAAGCCTTGCAAAAACATATGCCTCTCTTGGCCAGTCACCTGAGATCCCATTGTCCCTCACTCCCACCTTAAAAACCGAAACTCCGTTTCCACCGTTTCTTTTGGTGGCCGAAACTCCAAAACACTGTTTCCTGTCCGTTTTCGTTTTCCCGTTTTCGAAACTCCTGGGAACTATGCGAGTCTGATACCAATGTAGCGGGAGATAGACTAACTCACACTCTCTCTTGCTCATTCTACCTAAACTATGAATATGATGCACTCAATACACTAGTGATGTTGTGGATGTGAGTGAGAATTAGAGGGAGAGAATACATCGGGCATCCGAAGAGGAATATATAACTGAATGCATGAATGCCCAAAGCGATGAATACAACTGTATGAAGGGATGAAACCGTCACTACAAATGGAAAATGGACTGTGGAGAGGGAGTAAATCCTCACTAGATGATGCTTGTAGGTCCCGGCTGCCCTGTTGATGTGCTGCAGCCTGCTGGGAGCCCTGGCTGCTGAACTGATCCACTGAAGGCCCAAGAGTAGGATGAAGAATAAGGGCCAAGGGGTTGCCTTTTATAGGCCCCTTGGGTCCTGAAATGGCCGACTCATGCTAATGCTGCATTGACTGGAGGACTGCTGCTGCACCAACCCTGGAACCTGCACAGATTCGTGGCTGCTGACGTCAGCTGACATGGCGCATGTGGTGATGTCACCACGTTGACCTAGCCTGTGTGGCTGTACCTGTATCTGCACTAGGTTGTATAGTAGCCCACGTCGTTGCCTATGTGGCTTTTGTGCTGGCAGTCAGCTAGCATTGCCACGGGCTTGTGGATGGCCGTGACAGCTTTGGCCATTGTGTGCAATCCTGTCTTTCATGCGTGTACCATTCACATTGAGGTGCACTATCATTATGTTCGAGAGGGACTGTTAGGTAGAGGCATACAGTTGTCCTGCATTCCCACGAAGGTTAACTTAGCCGATCTTTTCACGAAGGCTCTATCACAACCCAAGTTTGAAGCTTTTTGTAGAAAAGGGGTAGGGACAGATTTGGAGAAAGGGGGATAGAGGAGCAGCAGAGGGAGAGAGAGAGAGAGAGAGAGAGAGAGAGAGAGTAGGCAGCACGTAGAAGGAAGGAGGAGGTAGTAGATAGGATTAGATGTCACATCAAAAGGTACATAGTAGGGGGTGGATGGGGACTTCTATAGTAGGGGGTGGATGGGGACTTATATGGTCCCTCCACATCTTCCACCTAAAGGACCTCTAACTTGGCCCCTTTTCCCCCTTCATTACAGCCATCCCTTCCCATAGAATTTTGCCCTCAAAATTTCACAGCATGGCTGTCCAAAAGTGCAGCAAACAGCAACTACTAATCAATCTGGTAGGAGATAGGGGTGGTCCTGGACAATGCTTGTTGAGATATCGAGCTCCACTCGCGATATGCCAAGGTGACTGTTGTGCATTTATGTCACCGACTTGTTAGCTGGAGATGTGGTTGGTACACCGCTCACGAATAATAGCTGGATGACAGCTATCCTTATCTACACTAGTTCGTAGCTCAGTTAGTATGCCACCTTAGTTAGTTGAGTTTGGTTTGAGACCCACATATAGGGTTCTTCTATTTCTTTGTACTAGAGTTCTTTTGGCTTTCACAACTAAGAAGAGGAAAACTGTTTTCAGCCTCCACCTTTGTGTGTATTCCCCCATTGTGCATGTGAGAAAGCCGCAAGTGAGACTCCTTCCCTCTCTCCCACAATCTTCACATGGTATCAGAGCCTTGTTCATGGTAAGGAGCTCAAGAAAGCAAGCCAAGTTCGTGGTGTCCTGGTAAGAGGACCAGTGTTGCTTTCCTATTTCGAGTTTGGGAGCAAATCTCTGCAGGTAGCACAGCCAGAAGTGCAAGAGTGCACTGTCTCAGATTGAGACGCCCTTCGCGGTGTGGCGAGAGCGCAGTATATGCTGCGGGACAGGGCGAAGCCCTGGGTGACGTTATTTTTCTGATTCGAGGTCATTTCGGGGCCCGTTTTGGAGATGGAAGTTCTCCGCAGGCACTCAGAAAAAGGCCCTGTTTTTGCTGTGCGACCACTGTTCTGCGGGTCGGTGAAAAGTTGCCGCAGAAATTGCATCGTATGCCTGTGTGCAGAGATATTGGGAGTTGCAGATTCATGCCTATTGCCTGTTGATGCAAAATCGTCACTAGGAAGTGACTGTGTGGTGAAATACCACTTTCGTCAGTTTTGCAGATCTGCCCGTGTGAGGCAAAAGCTGTGTTGTTTGCAGTGACAGAATATTTTACAGTGTTCTGTAATGGCATCTAATTCTCTTTCACAGATTGTCACTGAAAAGCTTGACAAGAACAACTTTCAGGCATGGAAGTTTAGAATGACGAATTTCTTGATGGGAAAAGGCTATTGGGAATTCATTACAGGAAATGAAGAAGAACCTGTTCTTCCTAATGTTCCCAGTCAACAGGAAATGCAAGCATTTAAAGGATGGCATGAGAGAGCCAGGAAAGTTATGTACTGGCTGTCTATCAGTATTTCGGACTCCATGATTGTGCATATTCAGGATGCAAATACGCCAAAGGAGGCATGGGATACTTTGGCAAAAATGTATAGCACAAATACGCAAGCCAGGAAAATGCAACTCAAACAGGAGTTGCACAATGTGCAGAGAGAAAATTTGAGCATAAATGACTACCACATGAAAGTGAAGAAAATTGCAGATGCACTTGCTTCCATTGGGTCGCCAGTGGATGATGATGATTTGGTTTCTGTGACCTTGAATGGTCTAGGAAAGGATTATGCATAGTTCCGGATATCCATTGCCGTCCGTGAAAAATTTCTTGATTTTGAGGAGTTGATTGCTCTTCTAATTTCTGTCAAAGCTTTCAAAGCTATGGTTGAAAAAGAAACAGGCCTGCAAATAAAATGCCTAAGGTCAGATGGAGGGGGAGAGTACCTCTCAAATGAGTTTGCAAGGTTCTTGCAGGAGCATGGTATAAAGCAGCAATATTCATGCAGTCATACCCCACAGCAAAATGGAATTGCAGAAAGAAAAAACAGGCATATTGGAGAGGTATCTCGGGCTATGCTAAATGAAAAAGATCTACTAGATTATTATTGGGCTGAAGCAGTTGCTACAGCAGTCTATATAATGAACAGGACTCTCACTGCAGCAATACATGGCATGACGTCAGAGGAGATGTATACTGGTAGGAAACCAGATATTTCTCATTTGAAGATTTTTGGTTGCATTGCCTATGTCCATGTGCCAGATGAGCTGAGGTCCAAGTTGGATCCAAAAGCTGAGAAGTGCGTCTTTATTGGTTATTCTCTGCAGCAGAAAGGGTATAGATGCTATAACCCTTCTACACGTAAGTTCACAGTGAGTAGAGATGTTGTTTTTGATGAGATGAGCAACTGGTATAAACCAGTAAATGTGATGATTGATGTAGATGCACAAAATGGTAATGCTGCACAGAATGCACAGCAGCAATCACAAAATATCAGTGGACCTGGAGTGTCCTCTACCAGTGGTTCACATACTTCGCCATGGACAGGCAGATTGAGATCAGGAGAATTCCCTCAAAGCAATGCAGAGAGTGGTACGCAGGTATCACGAAAAGGAAAAGAGAAGGTAGATCAGCCCATGTATGATGTGAATGCAGGTCACTCTTGTGTGGATGGTGAATCCAGTGGCTCAGAACAGAGCATTGATGATGAGTTGGGTATTCCTTCTGTTGTTACACCTGGAGTAAGAAAGACCAGGGATGTTTTGAGAGCACCTGGAAGTGAGCCTATTTTGCGCAGGTCTACCAGGGTTAGGTATCCTGTGGATAGGCTGAAATATGATGGATTTACAGCCATTCACTATGCCTATATGGTCAAAGTGATACAGGAACCAGAACCCACTTCTTTTGAGCAAGCCATGGGAAATGAAAAATGGGAGAAAGCCATGGATGAAGAAATGGATGCCTTGGATGCTAATGCTACATGGGAATTGGTGCCTTTGCCTAAAGGCAAGAATGCAATTGGCTGTAAGTGGGTTTATAAGATCAAGCACAATGCAGATGGTTCTGTGAATAGATACAAGGCAAGATTAGTTGTCAAGGGGTATGCACAGACATATGGCATTGATTATGAAGAAACTTTCAGCCCGGTTGCAAGGATGGCAACTGTAAGAGCAGCCATTGCTATGGCTGCATCAAAGGGATGGTCTTTACATCAGATGGATGTAAAGAATGCCTTCTTGCATGGTGATTTGCAAGAAGAGGTCTTTATGGAGCAGCTAGCAGGTTATGTTCATGCTACTCATCCTGAGTTTGTTTGCAGGTTGAAGAAAGCCTTGTATGGCTTGAAGCAAGCACCTAGAGCATGGTCTGACAAGATAGGACAGTATCTTGTCACTATTGGCTTTCAGATTTCCAAGGCAAATTTCTCACTCTATGTGAGAAAAACAGAGAAAGGGATTATGCTGCTGGTCATTTATGTTGATGATTTGATCATCACAGGTGATAGTGATGAAGATATCCTTCATGTGAAAATGCTATTGAGGCAGAAGTTTGAGATGAAGGATTTGGGAGAGCTGCGTTATTTCTTGGGCATTGAGGTGATTAGATCACCGAGTGGGATACAGCTCTTGCAGAGGCAGTATGGATTGGACATGCTGTCCAAATATGGGATGACAGGCTGTAAGCCTATTTCAGTTCCTTTGGAGCAGAATGTGAAGCTGAGCGCAGATGCAGGTGAGCTTCTGAAAGACCCTACTATGTACAGACGCATAGTAGGAAGTTTGATTTACATGACTATTACCAGGCCAGATTTGAGCTATGCTGTTGGGTTGGTAAGTCAGTTTATACAGGCTCCAAGGAAATCGCATTTGGATGTGGCTAGACGCATACTCAGGTATGTGAAATCCACATTGCAGTATGGACTATTTTATGAGGCTGGGGTTCAGATACAGTTGCATGGATACACTGATGCTGATTGGACTGGTAGCATTTCTGATAGACGATCTACCAGTGGATATGTGTTCTCTTTTGGGAGTGCTGTAGTCACTTGGAGCAGCAAGAAACAGCCTACAGTTGCCTTGTCGAGCACAGAGACTGAGTACAGGGGTGCAGCAATGGCTGCATGTGAGGTAGCTTGGTTGCATAAGCTACTCTATGATATGCATCAGTCTACAGATGGGCCAGTTGTCATTTATTGTGACAACATGAGCAGCATACACTTGGCAAAGAACCCAGTCTTTCATACCAGAACAAAGCACATTGAGGTGCATTATCACTATGTGCGGGAGAAGGTTTTACTAGGTCTTATTGATCTAGTTTATGTCAGCACAGAGGATCAGGTAGCTGACATATTCACGAAAGCATTGGGCGTAGAGAAGCTGCGCAAGTTCAGAGACCTGCTTGGTGTGCAGGATTTGGGATTGAGCTCGAGAGGGAGTGTTGAGATATCGAGCTCCACTCGCGATATGCCAGGGTGACTGTTGTGCATTTATGTCACCGACTTGTTAGCTGGAGATGCGGTTGGTACACCGCCCACGAATAATAGCTGGATGACAGCTATCCTTATCTACACTAGTTCGTGGCTCAGTTAGTATGCCACCTTAGTTAGTTGAGTTTGGTTTGAGACCCACATATAGGGTTCTTCTATTTCTTTGTACTAAAGTTCTTTTGGCTTTCACAACTAAGAAGAGGAAAACTGTTTTCAGCCTCCACCTTTGTGTGTATTCCCCCATTGTGCATGTGAGAAAGCCGCAAGTGAGACTCCTTCCCTCTCTCCCACAATCTTCACAATGCTTTCTAGCTGCCATGAATTTTCATTGTCAGGGAGTACCCGCCACTTGATAACATACTCTACGTAGGCCTTGTTCCGGAGTACATGGTCTCTGAAACCCGCGTCGCGCTCCGGGACATAGAGGATGTGGCCCTCTTCATCCATAGGTGGCAACTCTGGAAGAACATGGACATGCTGTCCAACATGTGGTTTCAGCAAAGATACATGGAAAACATCATGGATCTTGGAGGTACTGGGTAGCTCCAACTGATAGGCTACCTCTCCAACCTTGCGGATGATTCTGTAAGGACTGTAATGCCTATGAGCAAGCTTTGTGTTGGTGTTACCTTTTAGCGAGGTATAACGGTTCTTATGGAGACGCAAATGCACATAATCTCCCTCTTTGAAAGACAAATATCTCCTGCATTCATCCGCATATTTCTTCTGCTTGGCTTGGGCATCCTGCATATTCCTTTTTGCCAACTGCAGAAGGGCATCCATCCTCTCTAAGTCATTCCGTGCTTGCTGATTTTTCACAGCCATTTCACCAATTGAAGAAGGCATCCCGACCTTGCATCTGTACATTGCCTCAAACGGGCTCATGCCAATGGAGAGATGCTTGGTACTATTGTAGCGAAATTCAGCAAGTGACAACCATTTATCCCAAGACTTCTGAGTATCATGACAAAAATGCCTCAAATATTGCTCCACCCATTTGTTCACCATCAGTCTCAGGATGGTAGGCCGTGCTAGGTGTGAGTAAAGTACCCACTGCTGTAAATATCTCCTGCCAAAAGTGACCCATAAACTTTGCATCTCTGTCATTGACAATTTCCTGAGGGAAACCATGATGCTTAAAGACATGTTCAATGAATTGCCAAGCAACCTGCGATGCTGAATAACGGGTCTTAGTGGGTATGAAATGGGCCTGTTTTGTCATTCTATCCACCACAACAAAGATGCTGTCCCATTTCCTCTCTGTAAAAGGCAATCTTGTGATGAAATCCATTGCTATGTGCGTCCATTTGCCCTCTGGAATGGGTACTGGCTTGCTGTCCACTTTATTTTGTTGGCAATGCAAGCATTCAGCCACGTATTTAACATCTCTCCACATGCCCTCCCAGGTAAAGCTCTGCTTGATTCTTTCATATGTTTTAGTGATACCTGAATGTCTATCCATGGGAGAAGAGTGCATTTCTTGCAAAACCAGCTGGCGGTATCTTGAGTCTGGCACTAAATAAATCCTATCTTTGGCACCACAACAGTCCATTATGCAATTTGAAATCCAGATGACCCTGACTAGAAGGCTTGTGCAAATCTGAAAATATGAGAGCTCCTTTAGAATTCTGCATATACTCTTCCTAAATGCCATGAATCCACTCTTGATATATGGTAGAGATAGCAGACAAATTGCAAGCCCACATCCTAGACAAGGCATCTACAACCACATTTTCCTTCCCTTTTCTGTACTCAATGTTAAAATCATAGGATTGGACCTCAGCCAACCACCTCTTATGCTTATATGACAAATTTGGCTGGGTGAGGAAGAATCTGAGTGTCCTATGATCTGTTTTCACCTTAATTTTACTTCCGTATAGAGAGTGGTGCCATTTCTTGAAAGCATGCATGATAGCCAGCATCTCTTGATCATAAACATGGAAATTGAGTTCTTTGGCATCAAACTTCCTGCTTTCAAAGGCTATTATCCCGTGTTCCTGCCTCAGAACAGCCCCCAATCCATTGCCACTGGCATCTGCCTTCACAATGAAATCTGGGAACACTCTCCGTAACTAGTATACGGATTCCCAGGTAGCTTCTGATAGAGGTAGACCATGCCATGCAACCAACACCGTGGGTATCTTCCGATTGCGCACTTGCATTGTTCCTCGGTCCAGGATTCTTGTTGGTTTGCATCTTGCATCATCCTCTATCTCCTGAAACAAAACAACACCTTTGATTAGTGAGTCACCAGTATGCAAAAACTTCTTTAAACGAGAAACATGAAACACTGGGTGCACCTTACACCCCGGTGGTAATTCTAATTTATAGGCTACCTTGCCTATTCTTTTTAGAATTAACCATGGCCCACAATATCGAGGTGATAACTTAGCACACTCTCCTGCAGTCAAAGACTTGAAGTGCGAAGGAACTCTGAGAAAAACTTTTTCTCCTTCCTTAAATTCTCTAGTGGATCGGTTTTCATCCGCATACACCTTAGCTCTATCCATAGCTTGGCGGATGTTAGCTCTCGCAAGTGCTAGCATCTCCCGCATCTGAACCACAAAGTTCGTGGCACTAGGCACTTTCTGAGGTATTCCAACTATAGTTGGATTTGCTGGTCTATAACCATAGTTCAGTTCGAACGGACTGAAACCTGTAGAGGAATGTTTTCTATCATTGTAGGCAAACTCCAACAATGGCAACCACTTGTCCCATGTATGTTACCTCGATGACACATATGCTCTAAGCATATCCTCTAAAACGTGGTTGATTCTTTCTGTCTGACCATCCGTTTCTGGATGATCCCCACTACTCATTCCCAACTCAGTTCTTAGTGTCTCAAATACCGCAGTCCAAAAATGATCAGTAAATTTGACATCTCTGTCTGACACTATGGATCTGGGTAATCCATGCAGACGAAATATATGTCTAATAAACAAATCCGCCACTTGCGGTGCACTAACAGATTCTTTAGTTGGAATGAAGTGAGCCATCCTGGTAAGACGATCAACCACCACAAGGATAGAATCATATCCACCTTGTGTCGTAGGCAGCCCTACAATAAAGTGCATGGAAATGCTCTCCCACTTACTTAGTGGTATTTCCACGGGCTGTAAAAGTCCGGGTAGCTTCACCCGTTCGGCCTTACTTACCTGACACGAAAAACACCGTGTCACATATTCATGAGTATGCTTTTTCATCTTTGGCCAAAAGAAATCTCGCTTCACGAGATCATATGTCTTCTCGACTCTTGGATGTCCCGTACACGGGCTATCATGACACTGTCGAATGACTCTCTGCCTGATTCATTCCGATTAGGTACTACCTTGCGATTTCTTTTCAGCATACCATCCCTTATGGCATATCTTACATACGTTTGGCCTTTTCTGGATGCCAAGTCATCATTTTCGTTTTTCCCGGGTTTTAACACATGAGCCTTAGGCCAAAGGCTCTGGACAAACTCGTCCACCTTTTGAGTTTCTCTAATCTCGGCCATTAGAGCACTCTCTAATACCGTGAAACTCATGTTATGCATAATGCGTGACAATGCATCAGCAACTTTATTATCTTTTCCTCTTCGGTACCGAATCGTCAAATTAAACTCCTGCATGAGTTCTGCCCACCTAGCTTGGCGACCTCTCAAGTCAGGTTGTTTACTAAAATGTTTTAGAGTATCATGATCAACATCCACATAAAACTCTGATCCATACAAATAATGTCGCCATGTTTTCAAAGCATGGACAACAGCATACAACTCTAATTCATGAGTTGGCCAATTTCTTTGAGAGGGAGAAAGCTTCTTGCTTTCAAAGGCTACTGGCCTTTCCTCTTGAAGGAGAACTGCTCCTACCGCAATGCCACTTGCATCGGTTTCAAGGAACAACGGTTTCTGGGGATCAACTATTTTTTACACCGGTCCTGTGACCACAGCTTGTTTTATGGTGTTAAAACTTTCTTGTTGATTCTGTCCCCATATAAAAGG